>NW_009938985.1:0-81475 GCF_000696875.1 Nestor notabilis | reverse complement strand
ACAATATATATAATATATATACTACTTATACTATAGTCAGGTATTATATAGTCAGGTACCTCTGAATGCTGATTATTTGAAAAGCTCCTTGAATGCAGAAGGAATCAGTTGAACAACACGAAACTCTTTCTTCAATGTACAGTTCCTTGTTTTACCCAGCTCTCTCCCAGCACCTGGAATTGCTGTATCCCTGAGCTCCTGTACCTGTTTCTGATGTCTCCTGTCACCTGTTTTGTCACCTGCCAGTTTGAGCCATGCATGAGCTTTTGCTTCTGTTGTGACGTGGGTCTTCATTAAGGGCAGGTGTTGATGTTATTTCATTTATCTGGTTACATAAACAAGCATCATAGCATCATGCAACAACTATAATAAGTATGTATTTATTGTCCCATCCTCTGCCTGAGGTTTAGCCCTGCTTATACCTGTTAGTATTCACTGTGTCTTGTGTATAGAGTTTGCTCTTCTCAGTGATGAAAACAGATACCCACATAGCAAAGGATGCCACTTCTATTAGCAACATAAAGAAAAACTGTCTGTTTGTGTCTGCCTTAGGAATACTCAGTAGTAGAGTGCTACAAGATCAGATTTTACATGCTGTAATTACAAGATGTATTTATGCTTGTTATATCCATAAACAGAGGATACTATTTTTACACTTGGGAATGAGAATATTCAGAGAGCTTGGAGAGAATAGGAGCCAAATCTGAATTCATAGTTACACACTTGAGCTCTGCCTGAGCTCTTATTGCAGCTGGACAAGGGGATGTCCTCAACAAGCCTGAAAGATCAACTGCAGGAGATCTGAAGAACCCTGATTCTTTTTGGGATAAAGACCTTGATCCCCATTTGACAACTGCAATGCAAATAATATACATGCAAAAGGTTCCAGCACATACCTCAGATTTTCCAACAGGCACACACATACATGGCAGTGACAGAGATGAATCTCAGTGCATCCAGCCCTGAGTGCTCTGTTACGTTAAAAAACCATGGGTCCAGGTCTTCAGACAGACATCTGCTGATCAGCTGGCACAAGGTAGCTCACATTGCTTAAACCATCTCTGCTTCCACCTAATGCATCTCCCAGCGTGTGGAGAGGCTCAGTCTGTATTACACCCTATAGCCAGGAGGTGGCTCTGTCTGGAAGACTGAGGAACCACGAGTTCTAAGGGGTCCTCAGTCATCCCAGCATTTTCCAATAGAGCTACCTACCCAGAAAAGAATAAAATCTCTACTTTCTTTCACTATGGTTAATTATAATCTTACACACACACACACACACACACACACATATCCTTCACCTGCAGGTAGTGCTTTCAGGACAAGTTGGTTGGCAGGAGATACCTACCTGTGCATCACTTCAGTTTGTCCACTTCTTAAATGCTTGAAATAATCGTATCTGATGTCTTTGTGCTCTGCATGAGGCAAAAAACCAGGAGAGGAACAAACATTCAATTTTCCCATTAGTACCCTTTCACATTTGCTAAAGATAATATAAACCCTCTGACAAAATCCTGTCTATACCAGCAGTGCCAGTCATTGGTGCTGGCTCCAGCACAGGCCAGCCATGCCAGCCCATACTGTGCCATAACTCATAGGCTGTCACCTCCCTTCTGACCTTCTTTGTTCTTGTGTCCATTCCCTGCCCCATCATCTTCATCTCAGGTAACAGGTTTTGGACTGATCAACTTAGAGTGGGCCAGAAACTGTTTTCAGTAAGCAAAACTGCATTGACGTAATTTTCTGGGGGAGGCTGTTACTGAAATCTGATCTGCTATGGCTTCATATCTTGTGACTGAGGTTTTGAAGAAGCTGCAAACTCCAGCTGAGAAATTACCACTGCTGAGGCATTTACAATGCTTCTTTTTGGCATAGATTTCTTCCTGTAGGCAGAGTTTACACTGTGGCATTTACCCTAGAAAGGAAATTCAAAACAAGGAGGTGCCCATGAGCCCACGGAGGAGGAGGTTTGGCTCTCAGCCCTCTGCACTAGACCAGGTTGCCCCAAGCCTCGTCCAACCTGGTCTTGAACACTGCCAGGGCACCTTGAAAGTGGTGAGAAGTGCACAGGTCATTTCTTCCCTATATTCAGCTATACAGTTTCAGAGACCTTACAGGAACTTTATTCTCTCTTTTGGAGCCTTCTATCCCTTCGGTGTAATTTGAGAGAGAAAGAAAAGTTATTAGTAAGGGCTTTCACACACATGGAGTTCGACTGCATAAGCCTTGCTTCTTCAGCAAAGCAGGCTAAAGCTGGAATCACACAGGTTCACACCAGCTGAACCTACTGAGTTCTCTTTGTCATATGTCTAGCTATATATATATATAATGTAATAGAAAAATGCATCCTTTATTTCAGCACCCTCCTTGTTTATATGATTAAGCTTTTATCTGGTAACAGATACAGGACCCAATTTTCTAAGACTATGATCAATAGTAAGCTGTGAGGTTGCTTGTGAGAAGAATTGTCAGGGTGGAACTGAGCTGCTTAGCTGTGCAACAGGCTTGTTCCCCCAGTGAATATTCCCTCTAGGAAAAGCAGTTTGTTTTGGTTAAGCTTAGATGATTATTACATTTTGTGTTTATTTACCACTGACCATTTTCTAGATATTTAAGAAATAATCAGTAGCAGAGATTTGATCCTTTTCCATGTGCAGAATCTGTTAAAGAAAATTGTTCCCTTTATAGTCAAAGCTAAATAGCTGATCTGACCTGTATTATTTTACATCACAAAGCCTGTTCCTCTGAGTATGTTGTGCCTGATACAAGTGTATGGTAATACATTTTTATATTTTCTTGAAAGCTCATTTGGAGCTAGTAATAAATATTTGTTACTATTGCAGTTTCGTTGCTGAATTAAATACAATAGGCTAAATATAGAGCTGTCTGTCTTTAAGGGGATTCCTGTCCATAATGCCATCAGTTCTGGTAATCCCTTATCCTTCTGCTCAGATTCCTGAGTGGGTCATTCTTACTCATGCTGTTACAGCCTAGTATTTAATTAGAAACTACTCCGTTATAGTTCCCTGTTCCCCATATAATTTTTTCCCCCACAGCTCTCTGATTTGGGGAACAGATTGGCATTTTAACATCCCACTAATGAAAAATATTGCGCGTCCTGTCCTAAAGGAATTCTGTCATCGTTGAGCTGTGCTGAACCAAATGTTACTGTGCCATACCACATTTTGCCTGTTGGGACTCCTTAGTTACATTTGAAGAGCTGACAATTGTATAGACTGTGCAAGAGGGTGTGGGTGCAAGCAGAAGTGAACTCAGCCCACAAGCCAAACTGGGCAGACTGGTGGCAGATCCATGCCGGAAGCCATATAGCCGCATTAGCGTGGCTTTGCGCCCAAGCTCGTATGCGAAGGACTAACGTTGGCTGTTTGGCTTCTGGAGCAGCCCTGGCAGCTCAGAGCAAAGGCAGAGCAAGTCTGGCTGTCTGGAGTTGTCTCTGCAGGCATAACCTAAATAACTTCACAGCAACAGTATATTCTTCAGGAGTTCAGGTTTTGGTTAAAAACATGCTGTGAGACAGACCATTAGCTTGGGTAAATTATGTGTGCACTGTTTTGCTTGCTGTCAGCTGTAGCTGGAACCTGTAATAGACCACAGACTGGAGATGATTTATCTGTTTTACTACTTATGCTTACTATTCATTAGGGATGAACAATTTGTCCCAAACACTCAGGCCAGTACCGAAATTTGCAATCTAAATCGCCTACCATGATTATAAATCATTGCCTGACATAGTCAATAAAATGCCTATTCAGAGGGAAGATACAGATCTCTGAAAGACTATGAAAGCTATCTTTTTTCTTATTTATAATTAAATTTAAACCAAAAGGACAGCTTAGATTGATTCATGCAGTAGTACTGTGTTTATGTGAAAGGTGGTATGTTCAGTTCTACTATTCGTGGTACTGAGAGATACTCTCTATGTTGTCTTGACAAATTCACAAAATTTAACTGAAGGCTGAATGGGAAAGGATAGATAACATAAGATTCTGGTCAGTTTTGGCTTGGTCTTTCCTGCTATGTGTGAGTTAAACTATTCCCTCTAGTCATTCTTTTGTAAATACCAGTCACTCTTCTTCTGCTTGTGCAGCTGCCAAACTGGGGCATAACCAAGTGTAATCAAATTTATGTACTGTATTATCTAGTGAGGTGTTGAGGAGCAGCTGCAAAATGCTGCCTATGGCTCTCTAAGGAGGCTGCTCACAGCAATGCTTTATAATGTACCAAAGCAGCTGTATTTTCCCATAGAATTAAATCGCTCTTGGAAACACACGGCTTTTTCTTCACATTATTGGACTCTGAACTTTTCCCTCTCTTTCACCTGTGTTATGTTGCCAATAAGAAAATATTGGCACTCAGGAACAGGTCTCCCACAACAAAGGATGGTAAACCTTCTGCTGGGTTAGTGTGGGAAAATCTGGGGGATACCTAAATGAAAACATAAAGTGTATATAATGTCCCATTTCTGAACTACCTGTCATGTGTATCACTGTAAAGTACTTAATAATGAAAATATGCTTCACCCCAGTGAGAACAAGCTGTTAGCCCTTTCCCAGGATGTGTGACATACAGTCTTTATTGCGGAGAAAGTCAGTCTGAAGATAGGAGGTTTAAGGGGATGACTAGAGGGGATCGATGTATTTACTTTCAGAGTGAAAAAAGCAAAACTTTCCTTAGATGAAACTGAAAGGGAAGGATTACCCGAGGGTAAGAAGAACTGGTCAGAGAGCAATTTCACTTGACACCTTTATGCTACTTGAAATTATCAATATTGAAATTATCTATTTTATTGTAGAACTGATGTCAGATTACCCCAAAAGTCCTCCAAAGGATGCTTTGAGATTGCTTGAGCTTGTAGAGGAAAATTTCATTCTACCTTCTTAGGAAGCCTGATTAAGAATCCCTCCTCCATGCTTCATCTTCTCAGAGGTTTCACTGCATTATCATCTGTAGCATTATCAATGTTCTTAGCTGTGTTTAGGAATACAGAATCAAATGGTCAGATCCCACATTGTTTTCAAGTGTTTTCTTTTGAATGTGCAACCTGGAGGCCCAAACTGTTTCAATGAAAAATGCTACAGAGTTACGCATGTCAGAATCTGATGGCCCGACACAATATGAATTATATAGGCAGTGTCAGCAGGGGTGTAATGATGTGCAATAGAAATCTATTGTCATGAAGTGAATGGGTTTGGAAAGCACTGAAGTGATTACAAATGGGGTATGAGCTGTTTGTGACCTGACAGAATTTTTCTGGTGTCCTCTAACAGCTCTAAAATACTTAATGTCTCACAAAAGAAACGACAACAACATGTGAAGCTTGAGATGCTGGCTGGATTCCCTCTCTTCCCTTAGGACAGAAATGTGTATGAACAATAAACAGCTGAATAAATCTGACATTTGTTTATAATCCAAGTTTGTGTTTCAAATCCTTTTGCCCTTTTCCTAAGCTGAGAACACTTGAAAGAACTGACAGGACAGAAAATCAAGTATTGCTAAGATTCTTGGCTCTTCCCACAGATGTGAAGCTGCACATCCATATTTAACAGATAATTTGTTTTCTGTTTGCAACCTGACCTTTGAATGTAGGAAATACTTTCATTTTTCTAATCAGAACAGCTGAAGTCAACAAGCCAGCCTGAATTCTGCCTGAGCTATACTACAGTGTCTCAAATGTCCTTTATCAGTCAGTGATCAAAGGTTGCTTTCATCTGGCACTAATAGGTAGATTGCAGTAGCCTCATTGGGCTATTTGTGAGGAAGCAGTGACAGAATAGCCATTGGACATTGATCTTCACTGTGTGCTGTACAAAGTCCTGTCTTGTTAACATTAGTCCATAAAATAGATTTCCTGTTGCACACTACGAAAATGCAATGTATGATGTGAATTCCTGGCAGGATTTTTACTATCTATGCCAGTTTATCATTAACAGGTACTAGTGGTGGATATAAGGAAAAGGAGATCTCAACATTTTGGGTAAAAAATAGAAGTCCTACTATTTTATAAAGGATTGTTTAAAAAACCAGAATCTCAGAAAGCTGCATGTTGTGATGTACTAAGAATGTAGATTTGGTTTCTTTTGTAGATTTCAATTTCTTTTTCAGCAGCTTAGCTGTAAAACTAAACACAATCACTGCAAACACTGTATTGCAGACAGCAAGATGTTTGAAGATCAAGAGCCAGATTTTCCATCATTCCTGACACCTTGGAGCTATTTTACGTAGTAAAATACCTATATACTGAGGCTCTGAAAAGTTAATTCACATTTCAAGTGCTATTTATGACTGATCATCTAACCGTAGAGAAACTGCTGCAACAGTCCTATTTGTAAAACAGCTGTCTCTTTTTGTATTTGGGGTTTTTTTGAGTGTAGACATCATTTATATTAAGATATCTAAACTTGAGAAATTCTGTTTGCTATTACTTGATTTTCAAAGGAGATGAACCTTAGTTGCCCCTTGAATCTTCAGGAGGATTCTAGACTTCTCATCTCCTTTGAAAATCAGGCTGTAATACTGTGAAACTTTTAATAATACATTACACTGGGGATCATTCCACTGACTATGAGTGATCATGACAGTTCCTTGATTGTGTTCAGAGCAGCAGAAGCCTGTTACTACACCAGCAGACTGCGAAACTACTGGAGTCTGAGTACAATTCACAGAGAGCTGAGGTGCTGTTTATTGCCTGTCGGGACTGTCCACAAACATACACGTAAAGAGTGTTCATCTAAACAAATGGGCTACCCTTCTACAAGTGCCAGATCCAGCTTAGTTCAGGTTGTGAGCATGGATTATTGCAGGATTTTATCCTGTACTTAGACAAATGGTGCCACGCACATGAGAGGCCCTAGCATCACTTAAAAGTGGGTGAAGCAGAGACAGGGACAGGCTACAGTCCTCCCAGCAGTACCAATATCACTCTGGCATGTAATGAGAGCAGCAGGCTTCTATGTCACAGCCATAGCATTGTCTTCCTGTGTAGGTATTCTGTCATGTTAGAGCAAAAGAATATTCTGGGAAAAAATACCCTGCTGAAATAATTTTAACTGCACCAGGGACTAAGAGCAAAATCAAGACTCAAACTATAGAAAGAGCCAGAGGAAGTTTCTTGTCTCGTCTTCTCATTACTGTGAAGAATCTTACTTTCTTTGTTGCAAACTGTTCCTCCATAAATGGTACCTCCATAGAAGTGAAGCAGCCTGTCATGAAAGCACAAGTAGATGGGCATGGATGAGGAAAAGCCTGATGGTCCATTGCAATACAGAGATCACTTCAGGCATATCTTTCTTCACTGTAAATTACTTGCCTTTAAAGAAACTGCCTTCATTTCTGTTTCCTTGTCTGTGAAATGGAGGTACTGCCTTCCTGTGTGATAGTAGGTTATATTAGTAAAGCATTTTAAGATGATTAAATGGCTTGTGCTGTGGAAATGGAGATTATTACCATGTTGAAACTTGAAGGCACTGACCTGGACAAAAAGGTAAGAGACAGCCTGCCAGCATAATCAAGCAGCATTAGTGAAGCCAGCACTTCACTTTTATGATGCTCAACTGTAACATAATCATCTCTAATGTAGCTGTTAGAGGAGCTTCCCAGCCTCACTGGGAGAACTTGCTTAGAAAGGTCTTTTCTGTGGCATGCCATTACAAAATGAGAATGCAAAGGGAGGGTATGGAATGAATGAAAACAAACATGATTCTAGGAACAACTGTTGGTTGTTAATACTTGACCATTACTTCTTGACAGGATTAATGTCTTTATAATCACACTAATCCCTTCTGATAACTTTATCTATAATCCATCTATTTCAAAGCAACATCCAGATGGCTTCTGGTGGAGAGGAAGTCAAAGTAAACATGCAGAATAGAGTCTTAGCAGCAGCTTCTTGTATTTTCCCCTTCTGTGGATATAGGTTCTGATCTTGAGACAGGTCAAAAAATGCGCTTGTATCAGAGAGCAACAGAAATAAACTAGAGCAGTGCAGAGAAGATAGAAAATTCTGTTCTTCTTTGTAAATAAAATACTTTGTAAGTACTTTGATGCTCATCAGTGACAGCCAGAACAAGCCTAGAGGTGCTCATAAGGGTTTAGCTACTTGTTTGCATGGGGCTAATTCGATTTCCAAGTTATGGAAAGAGTTCCCTACCTCATTACTTCAAAATTGCTATAGTAGTTTTGTGGGATTTATGCAAATTTCTCTCAAAGCAGACATGAAACTCACTACTTATTAGTTTCATTGGTTTGTACTATTGCCAATATTTTAAACAACCTAGTAATTGACTTTACCTTTTTAGTAAGTCACATATAATAATAATTCCTGGAGTTGCTGAAGTCTTTCTCTTCCCTTCTGCTTTCCACTTGACAGCTTAATCTAGGTTTCATTAGATCCTGGCTTCCCTCAACAAGGACCCCATAAAGAAATAATTTATTCTAACCTCTCATAAACCATATGGAAACTGTCCCAAAAAAGGAAACAAACTTTAATCAAACCATCCTGGGCAAAATAATGTAGCTAGGATTTTTATTTCACTAATAATCAGCAATGAAGCAATCTAAGTCTTAGTGAAATGAGTATTTTAAATATCTGTCCAACTAAAGCGCTGCAAATAAATACATCTATTTTATTATTTGCCATATCCAGCTTTTCATCAAAATGCTGCTATTTGGTTTACTGGCTTTCTGACTTTCTTTCTCCAATAAAAATGTGGCTAGATAGTTCAGAGAAGAGACAAGACAGATTTGGCTTGCATCAAAGCAACTAATTTCACAGCAAACACAGCAGAGTAGATTTAGAATTACCTAAGTCCCAGTAAAAGAGCCAGATTTCTTTTACATGTTAAGAAAACAACGCTGAACCTTAGAAAGATATTGTGGAGCATTGGGTTTTCATTATGTCCAGATCCTCAGGTTATCAAAACACAGCTTTGAAGAGGCTTGAAAGCCACAGGCATGTGAGGACCATGGGACAGATCTTTACACACATATACAGCAGTTACAATTTTGGAGGCTATTCTTCAAACCATGTATTGTGTCTGAGAATACACAATTGCATCCAAGATAAACAAGGTAGAATTAAGAAAAAATGAAGTAGAGTATTCTAGACAGAAGAAAAATGCAGGAGATAGAGGTCATGGGGCCATTATGGTGTCTGTTATTGTCTCCAGCACCAGATATTTCAGAGCAAAGTGCAAGAAACCCTTTAAATCATAGGGAACCAGAGATTTTACTTGGATCCTGCACTACAAGATTTAATATCTCATCCAAAAGTCCTTAGCACGTATTTTAGAAGCCTTAAGATTGAGATAATTTTTTTCTATACAAAGTAAGAAATGGTCCCTGAACATGAAGTTACATCTTTGTGTACTTTTTTTTTCCCTCCAGGCTGATTAAATGAATGAGATGTAATGATTCAGAAAAGCTACAGCTTGTTTTTCATTGTCTTAATCATGTTTTGTCCATATGAACATTAGAACATGTTATGGAAGCCTATGTGTGAATCATATGTGTAGAAGCTATTTAGCTACATAGTAAGTCAAATTATTTTGATCTATGAATCAAATATCTGACCTGTTATTTCAAGCCTAACCAGATTCTGATGCTTGTCAAGAATTAAAGGTGCACTGGTTTTCATTCCATTGTGTTTCATGAGAGTCTAGTAGTGGATGGCATGGGAACATCTTTGAGGAAGCTTGGGAAACTGTTGGGGAGGTTTTTATGTGTCTGAGAATATCTGATGAAAAACAGATTTGAAGGGAAAACCTAATAATACAGTGAGCTTAAGTTAAACCATCTGGAAGCTTATTCCTCCTGGCTTCCCTGTTTCCTAGGAAATAAGAAAAGTACTATTTCTTGTCATGCTTTGTCTACATTATGTGAATGTTAGAGCTCTAGAGATCAACAGCGAGGGACTTCTCTGATGTGCTGTGATATACTTCGTGCAATAACTATGATAATCAATATGTCTCTTAAATTTTATGTCTCCTGTCCTGTTCCCTCTGGCATCAAACATACAAAGTCAAATGAGTGATTACTGAGTCATATTAAAGTTAAAATGTTAAAGGCATTTCTTTCTGAAAATGATTCTTAGCAATTGCTTAAAATGATATGACCACTGTTATTCCACAGCTTTTGGAGAATTGCTTCCACTGGTCCCTTCTTAAAACTCAGCATTGTAGGCCATGAAATACACAGGGCTTTGTCTGAACCCAGACCTTTGTTCATGCTTCTGTCACACCACAGTTACCCCTGTTGCACCTCCATAGTTAATTACTTTTGAGGACTTTCTCATCACAGCATGAACCAAGCATGACTTTATCTGGTGACAGGATAATCTCATTACAGATGATGATCTTGTTAATGAATATCCCCAAGACAGAACAATCTCATTATTAGCCCCCTCAGGATTTGTCACCTAAGAGCCAAGGTATGATTAGATTCTAGCTGCACATCCTCCTCCCAGATCCTAAACGTCCCAACATCTTGAGACTAAGGTAGCGCCCCCAAAGGCATATGAACCACTGGACATATTTAATTAGGATTTTGTCCCTAAATACTTCTGGACATACTTCTCAGGTGACCAGTCAAGACAGATCAAGTGCTATATGCAGGGTTCACCTGTCTGTTGTTTTGAACAAACACAACACAGTGGCATCAAGGACAACAGAAACTGTGGTTTTACCATATTGATAATGGCCTTGGGGCAGTGCAAGGAAGAGAAATGTACTGCCTGGCTCCTGTGGTAGTGCCCTCTCCCCTCTGCATGGTGTCCTATCTGAAGTCAATGGTCAGGCCTTCATACCACTGGTGTCCGTTTCCCTGCATAATATGTCCATAAAGAACACTGAATATAATTACCATGAAAAACATCCAGCTAGTTAAAAACCAGCCTTATTCTTATTTTCCCTTGTTTTTTCTGGGAAGGTTAGGGGAGGGGTGGAACAGTGCTGATACGATATAGGTATCTTTGGACATCAGCGAGCTGTTGAACTGGCTCAATGGCCTGTGAAACCTCAGCCTGCGAGAAAAGTTCAGTCCTAGAAATGTAATCACAACATAGAAGTAGTTTTACAGAAAACTAACACATTAATTTGAGATAAATGTATTTAACTCAACTGTCTTATAAAAGAAATGTTTTAGAGTATTTATTCTTCTGTATGGACCCATCCAAAGGGAATGCCAAGGAACTATGTATCATTGCTGCTACTGGTTTTTAATATGTAGTGCTGTGTTTGTACATGGTGCTTTACAGACATGTAGAAAGGTGGAATTTTTATCAAATACAATGATAAAAGAGAGGGAAGAACAATGGTTATAAATGTGAGAGTTAAAGAGATGTTAATTTTCTAAATGATCTATATTACAATGCAGCCAATGTTTCCCCTTGTTCCTACAGAGTTAACAAAACCCATGCTAGATGAGAGGCTGGCAATGCAGAAAAGCACTACATTTCCTTAATTAATCTAGTGGATAGCAGGAACCTGAGCACTAAATCCCACCCATTTGATTTCATTAAATCTACTATGAAGGTTAAGCTGCATTTTAGCATTGGCTCTAGACAACCTCACTCAGCAGAGTGAGGTCAAGGAGATCTTATTCAAGGAGGTACAGCTTAGTAAATGACTGTTTATGAGGAAGGGCATGATAAATGGTTGTGTTCTGGTGAGAAAGCTAGACAGTGTGCACACCTAACAGTAAATGTGGTATTTTATTTTACCTGCAGTTTTCCTGAGATGTGTAATTCTATGAATCTATGCTTTGGAGAGAACGCTTTACTGAGAATTATTCAAAGCTAAATCTCAATTTAAAGCCCCAAACAACACTGCTGTCACTGGGAACTCATACCGAATCCTTGAGTCACTTGGAAACAGCATCAGGTCTTATGTCAGAGCAGCTGGAGCAAGTTCAGGGACCAAACTATGCATGGCCTAATTTGCCTATAAAAGAGGGTCAGTGGGATCTAAAAAGCACTTGGTGGAGAGTTGTATAGCTTGGCAGAGGCAAGCTGTAAAAGCAAGGGATGGACATTGGTCATGCTCTGGCAGTAGTGGGCAGAGAGCTAAAAAGGAAAGAAAAGGCTGAAGTGACCCACTGCTCCCCACCTGCCCATGAAGGAGTTTTCTCTACATGCCATACCCTGTCTCCACTGTGACTAGAGGCACACTGAATCACAGTCTGTTCCCCAGTGTATCCCCTGGTAAAGCAAAAATATGTTGTGCTTTGTACTGATTTAGAAAGAAAAGAAGTTATACTTTTAGGTTGAAAAAAGTCCTATGTGCCCCTTAGGATTTTCATTTCAAAGCTGTGGTCCTGCCCACACAGGAAGGGGTGAGGAGGTGACCAGATTTCCCTCAGAGGTCCCTTCAAACCTGAATTATTCTAATAAATAATAAACTATGTGTGGAGTTTCATACCTAAGTTTTTATGACTGATTATTGCCATTGCTCCTGTGAACTGAGCTCTCACATGTGTAGGTTATGTACAACTGTTCCTCACACTTCAGGGAACAGTCGATAGGATTCAGTCCCCACGTGTGCAGCTTGAGCTTGCAGTTTCCTCCAAGTAACCAGGATCTCATGTAGCAATTGGGAAACATCCCTATAGACACAAAGGCTACAGCTTTAGAGCTACTGCCAAGCTGCTAAAAACTGGTTTTTGGGCAATGCTAACAAGAAGCACGTAAACTGCAGTAATTAGGAAATTGGGTTTTCAACTGCATTAATGTTATGCAAATGATACTGTATATGTTGTGTTTGTTTTCTTTCCACAGCTTAATGTCTGGGCTGGCAGCCCTGGATGCCAAGACTTCCAGTCGATTAGGCATCATAACTGTCACTTACTACCTGTGGACAACATTTGTGGCTGTGATTGTGGGAATAATTATGGTCTCCATTATCCATCCTGGTGGAGCAGCACAGAAGGAGAGCACTGAAGAGGGCGGAAAGCCCATCATGAGCTCTGCAGATGCGCTGCTTGACTTAATCCGGTAACTGTTTTCATTCTTTCTGCTTTCTGAAGGTAACATTTTGTACAGAACTGTATGAGGAGCTGTGGCCTGGAGATCATTTCAGAACCTAAGGATGAACATTTTGCTTAAATTGAGAAAAAGTGAGTTTCAGAAGATTATTTTCAAGTTATCAGATGTTTATACTGGCTGTTGCTAGTAAAATTGAAATTAATGACTACCAAATGTATCAGAAGTACTCACAATATCGGGGTCAGGGTTTTCTACCCCTACAGAATCACATGTAGGCTGTAGACCTCACCATCAAATCTATTATTAAGGTCAAGAGAGTATTAAAGTGTAATGCTAATTTAAATAAGGGCAGACAGTTGTAATAGGCAAAACCTTAAATGTAAGGGCTGAAATCCGCATTTTTCAGGAAATAATTCTCAAAAGTGCTGTTACAGCTGCTCATAGGATCTCTCAGATAAAGGACACAATTAGAAAGACCACTGTTGTGATCTTTTATTCCTTATTTTTGTCCTATTATTTGTTCTGCTCTGTGGCTTTTTCTTGTTTGTTTTACATTGTTTGGCAGAAGGTAGGGTTGTTCTTTTAGACCAGCCTTAGAACACTGATGGTATTTTGATAGCCTTGCCTGAATATCCCTCTTTGTCTTAATATTTCAGGAGCTAGTGGGATTACTTTCCTGACTGAACATAGTGTGTGCCTCGGATTTGTTTTGCTCGTGCAGAAAGACTAAATTTTGCCTTCAGTTGGTAGTACCTCAAGTTGTTGATCTCATACTGTATTGGAGTTTGATGTATTAAAATACAAAACATTGCAGTTTGCCTTTCAAAAGCCCAAATTCCTGGCCCTGACAGTGTCAGCACACAAAGTACTTCAATTAGAGTTACTGGGACCTCAATTCAGAAGGAACTGGGATGGAAAGCTTATAAAAATCTCTTTTTCCTCCTCCAAGTTGCACTTACCCAGGCTGTCTGAAACCTGCATGGTCTTTTACTGTATCAGTGTCCTACTGAGAATGGGCCCCATTATGTTAGTCATGGATCAGCAGCTGAGAGTGCTCCCTTCTGTAGCTTTCCACAAACCATCATCTTCCTCTGCAGTGGGAAGATGCCCACTTCATGGTATCTCTATCCCTCCAGTGACTTTGCCATGATGTATGTGCACTGGAATTCATGTGTGTGTGTGTTTGTGACATAATGTGAAATCACATTATTCTGTTTCCACTGCATAAAGGACTATAATTCCTACACCAAGAGGAAGGAACTGAGCAAGTTACTGGAGTTTTGAATCCCTCAGTACAACAGAGTAGCATGAGGAGTAAAAGGGAATATAAGAAAAATGTAAGCTTAATTACTATCTTCAAAGTGGCAGTGTTTGGAAACCCTTTAAGGCAAGCTGAGCTGTTTCTAAGGCCTCAGACAAGAAAAAGCACAGTGAGACATATGGTGCAATGTTACATCCAAACTGACCTTACAGCTGTCTCTGGAAAAGGTCTCCCATCCATAGGTTCCCATCCCCTTCCCCACGCCAGCCCAGTTGCTTTTTGAGACCTGGAGTAAGCTAGTTCATGGAGATGAGCCAGATGAAAAGTAATTTGGGCATGCAGAACCTGAATCAGTAGTATTAAGTTTGCATAAAATGACCAAATGTCTGTATGACTGGAACCTGAGAGCTGAGTTAGGATCTCATCTCTTCATCTCTGTTTGACTGGTCCCTATACACCACAGGTTTAGTGGTGAGGTTTGGGAACACTATTCTCCTGAGCCTCATTGCAGCTAAAATACTATGTCCTGATCTAAACATTTTCAATTATCATCTATAATTTCACTTCCTGAAAACACTTACCTGAGCAAATTCTAGCAGTTTGCATGAATATTTCAGGTATTCATGTTTCCAACCAGATGTGCTTTTAGTTTTCAAAACCTTAAAGTCTTCTCTGGTTTGGGCAGGTGTCAACAAGCTGCTCTCATTACCCAAGCTCTCCTTTTCCTGTGCTCAGCAGCAGTCACAGCTGTGCAGTCTTTCTACCTCGAGTGCACAGACTGATGGTTTTTATTCCTCCACTACAGAAATAACCACATTTACTAAATAAATAAATAACAACTGTGGGGAATGGGCTTTCAGCCTAGGCAAACACTATGGGTGAAATCCTGGCTCTGCTGAAGTCAATTGCAAGCCTCCTAAATATCTGTGTGGAAGTTTGGATTAAATGTAATGATGTATCTGCTGGTTTGAGCTCGAAAAGCTGATCCTTTAGCTCAATGATAAATCACTTCCATTCACAGCTGGAGTCCATCTTTTTCAGCCCAGATTGGCTTATCTTCTCAATTCATTAATTTCCTCTCAATTCATCAATTACACATGTGCACAGTTTACACAGGAAACATCTGGTATTCTGCACATGAAGAATGCTAAATGCACAAGTGGAGAGATGATATATGTGACATAATTGAGGGGTTTATTTTAAAAGTGTGAATCTTGGCATGGTGACACACGTATTCACCCTCATTGATTTCAGATTTGTAGCCACTTTGTAATGATGAAATACCTTGTTATTTCTTGTGATGTTATATATGACATTGTCATATCTGGAAATTTTGACAGGGAGGATATTGCTAGAAACTGAATTTCTTGAATTTTGGGATAAGGATTTTGCTTTTAGAAGTGGTTTAAATCAGAAATTAAAGAATGGACTGAAGAAATGAAACCCAGAACTACTGCAGAGGCTCATGGTCATCCCGACCACCTGCAACCTTAATTGATAATCACATTATCATTCTGCATTATCTTGCAGATGGTGCTTCCCCTGTATATTTGCCTGTTATGCAAAAAACCCCAGCAATAAAGCTTCCAGTGTATATGGTTTGATTAGGACATAAGAGTGACACTGTACTGCATAATTCTGAAATGGCTCTAAACCTCACAGCAATCAGGAAATAAATAATCTCATCAACATACTGAATTTCATGCCTCAAAAGCTGTATCCACGAGTCAACCTTTGTTGCCACACTAAACAGCAGTATTTGAAAGCCTTCCTTTCTAAAAGGGACCCCAAGAGATTGAGGACAAGATCTATGGATGTGAATTTGCCCCTACCAATTTCCTCCTAGATTCAATCTGGACAGAGAGAGGCCACTGAATGCAGAGTGACAGAAGTGGCTTCAACATTCAAATAGGCTTTATACCTAAAATCTTTAGTGCTGCTTTGGCCTTAAATGTGTGAAATTTTGCTTCAGTCTGATCCATCTTTAAATCAAATTCATCTCCTGCTGTCTGTGGAAGACACCCATTTAACTAGGTAGTTCACCCTTGTACCTGTGCAAGACTCTCCCTTGCATAACTTGCCCCTCTCTATCGGCAGTGTGCCAGGGCCCAGACTAAGGCCAGGTAATTCGGAAGACAGCTGTGAGTCTGGAGCTCTGCAGAAGATGCTGTTCTGATGGTGCTTTTCTCCTCAGCTGCTATTTTATTACTGCATTGAGACAGATGTACAAATTTGCCTTAATTATATCCCAGGTTTCTGGTGCAAGCACTGCAAGGCTCATGAAAGTATATTTTCTTCCATTTAAAAATAAGGATCATTTTGTTCTCCTTAACACACCTGGTGCTTTATGTATTTTAATGGATTTATTCTCATGATGTGCAATACTTCTGTGAGGTAGCCAAGGACCATTTTCCATTCTTACAGCTCAAGAATCAACATGTGGAAAAGAAATTACCTCACTGAGGATTGTTCAGATAAATCTGTGGTGCCAGAGGCAATATTCCCAGCTTATACAAGACCTAGTAGGAGTCTTGCTCTAGGAACGTGGCTTTTGGGGCACATCAATGGAAGAAATAGCAATGAATCAACACACGTCTTTACCTTCTTTTTCCTGTGTGAATTATTAACTTTGCACTATATCCCCGGAAATAGAAGAGTGAATTTTTAGTAGACTTTTATGAGTTAAGAAATGAGGAAAGGCAAGTTATCAATTTTGAATATAACTCTGAGTATTTTGGCTTTGCAAGATAAAAGAAAACTGGCAATCAGAAAGGAGTAAAGAATAGTAGTTTGCCATAGGGGACAGATAAGTATTTCTATCATAGTGAGTCAAACAGACAAAAAGGGCCTTACTTGCAGGAGTAGTGTTCAGTTTAAAATATTAGGTTTGTTTAATTCTGCAACATATGTTCTCCTGACAAGCAGAATAAAAATCCACTGTAATTTGGGGATGAAGATTTGTAAACCAAGGTACATAATTCAGGACCCCACTGATAACATTAGCAGTTAATATTTCCACCCATTCTGTTGCTTATCAAAATACCGTTGATTTAGATGGATAAATCCTGCTGCAGCTTAAATCATGCCACTTGCATTTGTCACCAAGGAAAACAGAATTTGGCTTGTGAGATGAAACCAAACAAGTAAACACCATAAATATTCACAAGAGGAAGTAAATCCCAGCCAAAACGGGGGTTCAGCCTCCTGGTCTATAGAAGGCTGACTGTGTGTGTAAATGTGCACACCAGGAAGTGCAGGTTCACATACTTCTTTAGTTTTCCTAAAGTCTAACCAGACATCGCAAGCTTATTCCATTCAAAAGCTCCAAATAAAACAATTCAGTGAATAGAGGCAGGATCAATAATGCCTTAAACCATGACTGACAAATTTGTACATTTCTAAAGTTTACTGGAAGGGTAAGTCGGAGCATTTTACCACTGAATAGTCCAGATTGCATCTAATTTAATAGCAGGTACCAGGAAACACAATCTGGCTTAACCAGGAGAGGGTGGGGGTTTTTTTATACCATTAATAGTTAGAAGAGGATATACACACTGGAGAGGATTTATGTTTTCATGGGAATCCTGAGAACTTTAAAAAATCATTTCCTTTCCCTCTTTTCAAGCTAAGGGCTATATTCTATTTTATTGAAATAGTGTTGGAAATAGGGCAGGAGAAAACCAGTATCTGCTGTAGTTTGGAGCAAGTCCAGGCTGTGCAGAACCAGAAATCACACTTTAAAACGTTTACAGCTGAAGACTGAATTGTATGTACATGCAATAAGATATTTAAGAGTGCATTTAAATGATCCAGGGTTTAAACTAGGAAAGAACTTTTCTGGTAACTTTGCCCTACATCCATGGATTTTTTGCCGAAAGCCACTGTGTGCTATGATAGAAATATTCATCTGTCCCCTACGGCAAACTACTATTTTTTACTCCTTTCTGATTGCCAGTTATCTTTCATCTCACAAAGCCAGCCTGGTGCCAGCACTGTTCTGCTCTGTATGTGACCAAATGTTCACTTCTGGTTAAGCAGTTCAAGCTGCATCGAAGCCCGATCCTCAAGCATTTACAAAGGACTCTGGAGCCTCTAAATGTGTGGTTCCTGTTTGGCACAAAAGGAAACCAACATGGAAAAAAGAGAATTCCATGATGAAAACAATGCTGGGGAGATGGACTATGAAGCAGTTTCTGCTCTCTGGTCAAGAGGCCTTAGTCACAGAGGGGGAGGTGAATGAGGGGCAGGAGTTAAAACTGCATTAGGAAAGCTTCAGCCCTGAAGGAGAAAAATTGTCCCTGCTCCTGACAATTGTCCTGGACATCTTCCAATGTAAATGTACACTTTTAATGAAACAGCTTTGCCTTACTGGAACCACAGTGGAAATGCATTGGGCCTGTCATGTTACCTTTCATATGATTCATCCTATTCAAGATTCCTAAATATGTGATGTACTTGTGCTTCCACTCAAAGAATGATTTCCTCAGAAAGCCATAGCCCTATTGGGGCTGTGTCAGGACCTTTTCTTTCAGAAGCAGCAGGGTAAAGAAGTTCACCCTCCAGATCCCTTCCTGGAACTCCAAGACCATACAACAATGTCACCCTCAGGACAGATAAAAGTCCATGTGTTTGACAAAGTTATGCCACAAGATGAGTTCTGCTCTCATCTGCAAAAAAGACAAGCAAGACAAAATGGCTTAGAGCTCATTAGTGACTTTTGCATTCTATTAGTATCTTTTATCACAGTAATGAGTTTTTAAATGCCTCATTAATTCTGCAAAAGCCTTTCTTTGGTCCTTTTAGCAGAAGGTAGTAAGATTGATATTGAGAAATGAGATGAGGCACTGGAGGTGACTCCTGATGTGCAAGACACGTCCTCCTGTGGGCCCTAAGATAGGTCATTTGTACAGTCTTGCTGAATTAAGTTTTGCCCTTGATTTCAGGAGTGCAAACCCTGATGGAGCCCACTGACACCAGCAGGAAAGTATTTCAGATGTACACCCATATGACTAAGGACAGGATTTGTGGCTTGTGGTACAGTCACAGTAGTCAGGAGTCTACACAGCTGATGATGAAATCATGTAGAGACAGGAAAAGTAAACCTGAAAACTTTACAGTTGTCATGTCAAGCTCCTCAGACTCCATTTTCACTCTCTTTGTACCCTTGCTGTATAGAGTGACAGGGTAAGATCTCAAACACTGAAGTATTAGAATACTGTCAAATGCCCAGTCTTAAATCAATGTTCTTGCAAACTCAGCTATACTAGTTCAAATTTGAGAGCAGTGTCCAAAGCTGGTTTATACCCAGTGCAAATGTAGGCCAGCAAAATATTACTGGGACACATTGCAAAAACCCAGTCTGGTGGCTTTAATTCCACAGCATGGGGGCCTGCAGCCAAAGACTGTCTGGTGTGGCAGGGATTAGGGACTGATAACATCTGAGTCTGAGAGCAAAAACAGATTGCTGCTGCAGAGCACAGGGTGCCTCAGGGGGAATGGCTGTTCTGAGTCAAGAAAACGACATGTGCAGTACCTGTGGCCACTCTTCTGCTGGAGCAGCTGGACTAAGGTCTTACTAAAAGGATCTGCAAAAGCTGAATTCTTTGAGTTAACAGATGTTGTAGTTAGGACTCAGAATGACTATTTCAGATATTCAGTAGTGTAACTGCAACCAGAATTTGGCCTGTTATTTCTAACAGAAGTTATCCAGGAGCCATCCAAGTGGTTGTCGCAGTACCTGGAGGCTAATGTTCTATGGACAATTCAGCTAACAGCATGAGCATTAAAACAGTTTAACAGTTCTGATATTTGTGTTACTACTGTAGTGCTCAGAGTCAGCAACCTTCTGAACAGAGCAAGAGGGCTCCCAGGGTCTGAGCTGAAGGATGAGTTCCTAACACAGTTCAGCTTCCTAAAGCAGCAGCGATCTAGAAGAGTAAAAATGAGCAACTTGGTCAATTGGGAGGATAATTGCTGGGAGACAATGGAGAAGGAAAGAGGACCTCCCACTTTTGGCAGTGGAAAGGTGCTAAGTAGTCATATGTCTAATGGGAAGCTGCACCTTCAGAACTTTCCATATTTGATACAAGTCTTCAGGGTTTTCTTCAAATTCCATGGCTCCCTAATTGCAGAACACATATTGCCTTAGTCATACATACACATTTCTAACTTGGTACATCCTTGCATCTGAATCCTCTTAGCCCTTAAATGATTAGGGAAGGAAGGACTCCAGAATTTGCTAGTAGAATGAACCAGCCTGTGCATCACAGCAGGATGTAGTCAAAGAAGGTGTTTAGTAGGTCACTTGTGCTTACATGCTGCTGTCACAGCAAATGCAGGCCAGGCACGTTGTGCCAGCTGGGGCTTAATAGCCCATAATCTGTGGAAGGTTCACTGAGCTGATACTGAACTGTCATGCACGTTCCCTCTTTTAGCCTGTGTGGAACACACCTGCTCTGTCTGGCAGAATTCTTGGAGTAGAAGATGCTCTGAGAAATGTTCTTCCTCAGGACAGACAGTATTTAGCTCTTAATTTTTTATCTAACCAGAAACTCCATGTCTCAGTTTCTGTTTTACAGTCATACCCTGCCTTAGATCTAACACCAACCTCACTTGTTGCTTGTGCTAGAGAAATGAATCTCAGATCACTTTAAGTTTCCTGTACTATTATTTTGTGTCCTGTATCTTGTAAGCATTCTGAAAGTAATGTTGGAAGTTTAGAAGTATTTCATCTGCTTAGCTTTCTCAATAAACACAACAGCTTTTCTAGGTGGTGACAGCAATGTATAGCTCAGCTTGATTTATCACTTCATAAGTACTGGCAGTGTCTTTAATTCAGTATATGTCAGTGATAAACAGTGCCTGTTCTGAGTAGAGAGGCAGCCTCACTTTATGATCCTGATACCAGATCTATGTGGGTAGATCTCTATCTTGTCCAGAAATGCAGTAAAACTAGTAGAGATCTGCAGGGGCCAGTGTGATTGCAGGCTGATGCCTGGAAGATGGGTGGGCAGAAATCAACCCTGCATCACCCTGCCAGTCATTTTGAAATCTGTTTGGGCAGGTGTCTGGATTTTGTGCTAGTCTGAAGCTCCCACCCCAGCAAACCTTCCCCAGTGCTCAGGGTCAGTGGGCCAGAGACCCACAGGAGGGCTGCCCCAAGGGCAGTTGTGAGGATCCCACCAGCCCTCCTTACCCCAGTTCCATGGTAAAAAGTCAAATCTTCCACTACCAGTCTCACTTCTGAAACATTCCTAAGAGATCTCTGCCAACCATCCATCTCATGACTGGAAGTACCAGTGTGCAGCAAAACATACCCCTAAAGCAAGAGTTTCTCAGGTGTTTCTGAAGAGGTGTGACTGAACCAACAAACACTCCCAGTCATCTCCCAGCTCTAGGTGACAGTTTGATACCTACCTTCTTCTCATTGTTTGTCTTTAGTACCTTAGAGAGAGCAATCCACCATTTGCTCATCTTGAATGTTTTTAATTAACAAAACTAAAGTTTGGCTGATACTGGATTTTTTCAATCCAAGTAAACCAGCTTAAAATATAAAATAAGCTGAGGTTCTGGCAAACACATTCAGGTCAGCCCTTCACTAGATAAATTGTGTAACTTTGGTAAGGCTAGTCTCAAAGACTGAATCACAGTGCATAATGTATTAAAAAATATTGGGAGAATTCCAGCAGCCAGTATTAAGTGGGTAGTTGTAATTCCTGTGGGATAAAGAATGATAAAGAAACAAAAAGCTTTAATCCTTCACAAATTCATCTAACGTTTAATCTAGCTACTAACCAGATGATATTTTCTTTCTCAAGCAGTCTTAATTATTCTTCATTCTACTAATTAAGACTATAAATCTAAGGGAGAAAGTGGAAATCATCAGCTATTAAATTAATATTTCTTAAAGCTACAGCTCATAAGTGACATGCATATTCAGAGCTCTGCATGAGCCCATGGTGTGGATTTCACATTCACACAGCAGGTCAGAGCACGGCCACCACACTAACACTGTGCACTCCTGTAGCACCTTTCATCTGATCCTCTCAAATCACAGAACAAAGATGATTTTATATTAATGAAGCCTTTAACAATCTGGCATAAGCAGGATTCCCTTATGAAGCATGATAAGGGAGTAACCATCTTTTCTCTCCAGTGCTTCCCCCCTCCTATAAACATCCTCTCCATTGTCCCAGCTCCAGCTCCATCCAGCTGTTCTTCAGTTAGTTCCAAACCCTGTGTTGGCCAAACCCTGGGGCTCAGGCGGACAGACAGTTGTGTCTGCATCTGATAGGAAAGGGAAGCACAGCTGGATTTTATCTCTGTGTTGCTTTGGCTACGGATTTGATATTTGAACCAAAGAATCATCAGCTTTGTGGATGATTTGCAGAAATAACCCGATGCTTTGTGCTGTTGTTACCGGGGTGAAAACTCTGTTGATGGCAGCACAGCACTGCTTACAATTGGGTAGTGGGTATTTATCACTAACTACATCACTACACAGTGATGTCTTAAATGTCTTAAGCTATTCCAGTTAAATGAAAATGTATACAAAGGGGCTGCATTAATATAACTAAACCCTGCTAACTTAGGATAACTTCTTTATATGGAAAGATGGACTAGATGACCTTTAATGGTCCCTTCCAGCTTAAACTGTTCTATGATTCTGTATGGCCAAAACTGCTTCCTCTGCTATCACATGCCCACAGCACCCAGCCATCATCATACCTGGGGCTCTTATGCAGGGCTGGTAAAATGGAAGGAGATGTTTCAGCATACAACACAGCTGGTGTAGGCTGTTATCCCATGGGAATGCCAGGTAGCAGATCAGACCGCAAGGGACAGGTAATCTGGACTGTCTCACCTCACAGAGGTAAGGGAAGGCCAGGGCAGTCATATCTTGCCTAGTAGTAACAACAGCCTTACCAAGGTGACATATTATGCCTTTATGTGGCTTCTCTGCTCTCAGACAGCAGACCAAAAAACCCCTCTCATTTTCAGTCTTCTGTTTCAATCATTAGACAACACTGCTACCCTTTAATTAAAACTCTTCTCCCCCTTCTTTACCCTGATAAAGTTAATTATCTCTTTGTAACAATTGCTCTCAGTGCCTGATGCTACTGAATCTATCTCATAATTTTAAGTGTGACCATAATGTCACATTCTGATGACTTAAAATAGCAATACAATTGTTTTTTCTAAGCCAGTGCTGCACAGCATACTCTTGCTGCAACGCCATCAGCAGCAAGTGTATGTGCTGCTGCAAAGAGGAAAGCAGGGCTGGAAAATGGCTCAGTGCAGCATGCATTTCACTGTCTATATATAAAGCCCATGAGAATGGGCTTTTCACTAACACTTCTGTGTTGTCCTGGCTTGGGGCGTTGAGGACTCGAAATAAAAGGACTTTTGGATGAAGAATTCAGGAGTTTCTCCTTGCTTAAATATAGGTACACAAAAGCATACAATTGGGTCACAGACAGTCACTGTCTTCTGCCCCTGGGTTCAGAAGCTTTGGGCTGAAAATAATTTAGTTCTAAAAATGATCCTATTAGAAGCATCACGCAAGTCTCGGTTCCCAAATGCTGCAGGGAAATATATGAGGTTTTAGCTTTTTTTCCCCAATTATACCACGATTCCTCTTCGAAGCCTGTAGAGGGTGTGCTCTCCATTTCGAATTCAGATTCATGTCTTTCTGCAAAGCAGTAATCTAGCTCGGATGGAAGTTATAAATTAGCTCCAGATATTAGTGGTTGAAATGCTGTGGGCTGAGGTACACAGAAAGTCAGTAAAGATGACACCACGTGTCCCTTTAGAATTAAACACCTATTGGTCTCACTGCAGATCTCACAGCTTATGGTCATCGTCTTCTCTGTGGCTCAGCTGTGAGCAAAGCTGAAGCCACTGGCCTTACCTCAGACTCTTGTTCTGAAGCCTCAGAACCATCCTAAAATAAAATCCAGCCAAGACTGTACAGCTCTAATCTCACTTCTTTCAATCAGGAATGAGATCCTCTTTTTGAAAAGCAAGCTGTTCTTAACCAATCCACTGCGAAGTTTACACCACCTCCAGGTTTAGTTATGCTTTCATCAGAAGGTACTACAGTTTGTGAATTATCTCACAGGAGTACTTAGAAGTCCCAAAGTAGATTGCAGCACTCAGGGGTCTCAGGAATATGTCCCTGAACACTGACTCTGTCTTGGACAGCTCATTGTCTATGTAGGGAAGACAAAATATGGAATAAAGGAATATTCTTCTCCCTAGTTAGCAGATGAGGAAGGGAATGACAGCAATTATGTGACCACACTTACAACACAGAGACTGTTGCAAAGCCAGAAACTGAAATGGGAGCTCTTGGGTCTCACTCCAGGTATTTAGAAGCAAGTCCCAAAACTTTAATTGTGAGGAACTGTCTCTCTGTTGAGCTTTGCTGTGCAGCATGAGTGGGAGAGGGGGGCAGCCTCCTGCACCCATCCTGTCCTTGCTCTCTAGGAGGGTAAATAACTGATTTATCTTGGGAGACCCAAGAAACAGTAAATGTGTCTTGAAAATAGCAGAAGTTGTTTTCAGTTCTATATAAATTATTCTCCCATTTGTTCATTTTTAGGAACATGTTTCCAGCCAATCTTGTTGAGGCCACATTCAAGCAGGTAAGTGGCTATATTCCTTTTACAACTGATGAAAGAGATGACCCAGCATCATCTAAGACATGTATCTTTGTAAAACAGAATCCAGATACAAACAGTGCATATTACTTCAGCTACTGTTAGTACCTTCAGCATTTAGGAATGAATGAGTCCCTTTCTATTAGCCTCAGCAGCCTTCATATCTGAAGGCAGAACAAACAAGCATGAAATGGACAGTGTGACTAGAGAGTGGACATACACACCTGTGTCAGCTCCACCTCCACCTGACACCAGGTCTGTGAGGACCTTGAGAAAGAACAATTCATGCCAGTATGAGCATGGTTTCTCTTAATGCCAGACTGCAGTCACAGAGTAGCTGGAATCTCTTTAAGAGAATTTGGCCAGAAAACATCATCTAAAAGTTCTGAGTGAGCAAGAGGCATGGTTATATTTATTTCACCTGGGGGAATATTTCATGGGAACCTTATCTCTGGTGAGACAAAGAGAATTTACAGTTCTCTTACTTACAGCTCTTCTAAGGAGTCATTCCTGATTATGTCTTAAAGGAAAGTAGCTCTATCAAGGAGATGATGTGTTTGCTGCATAAGGGTCTGCTTACAGGAAACTCTGACTTTTTAATGCTTTTCCAAAAATTTAACTGTATTTACAGATTTTAGCAGCACAGGGACGGGAGCTGTCATTCTTGCTTTCACGCTTGTCCCTCTAAAAGGCAGCCTTGTAGGAACAGAACACTTAGGAGAGCTCATTAAACTATTAATTCCTGCTTGGATATTATAATAAAAGCTATTTTGTTTTCTTTCAGTATCGCACCAAAAGTATTCCCATCATTAAATCTAACAAAGCCTCATCTGAAAGCACCACTCGTCGCATTATAATATATGGAGTCCAAGATGAGAATGGATCCAATGTCCAGAACTTTGCCTTGGATATCACTCCCCCTCCTGAAGTGATTTACAAATCAGAGCCGGGCACTAGTGATGGCATGAATGTGCTGGGGATTGTGATATTCTCTGCCACAATGGGTAGGTTTCAGACATGTTTGGTTTGTAATCATCCAAAGTATCCATTTAAGAGAAAAAGACAGGGGTCAAGTTGTTTGGTTTCTTGATTCACCCTCTATCTAAACTTTCTCTGGGAAAAGGCAAGACTGTTACAGAGCTGTTCTCCTAACCTTTCGAAGATAAATATTCAAAACCCTTGGTGGTTTTTGTTCCATGTAGTACATGCACGTACATTCTTTTTGGTTTATTTCTTTTCTGGATTATTCTGAGCTTTTATTTATGACCTATTTTTCCTTACTGGAAGAAATGCTATGATAGAATGTGCTCAGAGGAGATAGGAATTACTATACCAGGTCAGACTCATGACCCCTCTGCCAATATTCTGTTTCACTCTCCACACAGTAGCAAAAATCCCAGACACAGTTTCAAGATATTTGGAAGTAAACAAATCCATAGCAGACTTTCTTCCCAAAGCCCAAGAAGTTAGTATGCTTCTAACACCAGCGCTCCAGGTGTGGTATGACAGGAATAAAGAACCTCCTGCACTGCTCTTCCTTCTGGGGGCATCAAGGCTGAGGCACCCCCTCCTCTCATGGCTGGATGTTTCCTCCCTGCAGGCCAAGCAAAACCTGCTCCCAGACCAACTCCTTGGCTAAAGTTCCCCTCACCAGGCAGAAGATTACTTTAGCCCTAGAACCTGCCCCGTCTGTTGTTCTTACCTACTCACATTTTACCACATGATGAGTGTAGAATATAACTGTAACTGTAAGAACCCAAATCAGATAATGAACCTCAGTAATATCTTTAGTGTGAGGGTGCTGAGGCGCTGGCACAGGGTGCCCAGAGAAACTGTGGCTGCCCCAGCCCTGGCAGTGCTCAAGGCCAGGTTGGACACAGGGGCTTGGAGCAACCTGCTCTAGTGGAAGGTGTCCCTGCCCGTGGCAGGGGTTGGAACTGGATAAGCTTTAAGGTCCCTTCCAACCCAAACCATTCTGTGATTTTATGATCTTGAATAAGTGAGCTACAAAAGTATATTGTTTTATCAGTTTTAAATCTGTGGATCTTTTTGATTGAAACTTCTTGATTTTATTTTTGCCATCCTGCAATGCTGATTGATAGTTATATACCATGTAATAGCTTGTCACAGTGGACTCTAAGAGCTTCTGTCTAGCTAATTTATCCAGTTTAACTTGCTGGAGGAACTCACTGGTGCCATGTGTGTTACATTATGTTTGTGGATTTGGAAAGGGGAATTTTAACAAACATGCCCCATTTAATAATAAAGTCCTGATGATTTTTACAAGAAAATGCTAGTCAAATTTTCCTTATCTAAATTTATACCTGGAAGTTAATCTGGTCAGCAAAGGCAGTTTCACAAAACATCTCTGTATTTTTATATTATGGTTCATACCAGCACAAGGGGGCAAGCTTGGAATTAGCAGATTTTTCCCTCTGTTGGTTTCTCCAGTGGGTGGTATTCCATTTGCAACATGGCTGGAAACTGGCTGTCCCCCAGTTTGTAGTACATTACAGACAATTCCCATGGTACAGTGTCACAGCAAACGCTATTCCAGTCAAAAAATTATTGGACATGAATGAATTAATTACATGTGCTTATTAGGATCAAGGGCAGTTTATACTTCTGAACACAGAACATCATCCATTGTCTTCCCAGAACTGAATGTGTTACTTTACCATACCCCTAAGTCTTGCTGGGCTGGGGCTCAATGGATGGGAGCTAAGACCTGGTTTCTTCCTTCGGTTTGTAGGTACAAAGTTTGTACCTTCACAGGGAAACTTTGAGGGAACTCTGAGGTACAGAAAATGTATTGTTGGCACTACCACGTGTGACTGTATCAGCCATGAACAAACCTGAGACACAACCCTCACCACTTGCCACCTACCCATGATTATTTCAGCCTGTCGTTTTGAATAAGGGATGCAGCCAAGCATTTATCACTGTCTTCAGCTTTCTGCGCTGAAAGAAATGGAAGCAATGAAACAGAAGACGTGGCTTCAAGCTCTATAAAAGAAGCACATTCTTCAAAAGTGTTTATTTGTTGCAAAAAAATGCATGCAAGCCTTGGTGCTTTGTAACAGTTTGATCACTTTGGCTGAGCCTTATTTGCACAGAGGTCTTTTTGCACCATTTTGTCATAGAAAACCAGCATTTAGGGTGGGCACGAGTTCTTATTACAGCTTCCTTTAGGTCCTTGAACAGCATAAGAACAGCATAAAGGGACAGGAGTTTAGACTTGAGCTATCTCTCTCCCTGAAGCAGGAGGTGAATTGCATAGTCATCTCAGTCCAGGAATGACTGTAGTGTGTGAATGACTGGAGTTCTTTGCCAGGTATGCATTAAAACGGGCAATATTTGACAGAGGGAGTGTGAGATCAAGACACATGTGAAGCTTTGATGCTGGGCTTAGCTATGACTACCTATAATACTTCTTCTCACACAGTGTGCAGGAATTTCTGTAAGAGATTGTGGCAATGGCTAAGCACTGGGACATCTGATTGTGTTTTCTTGGAGGAGCACACATTATTTATTCATTGCAAGACAAAGAACTTGGTACATCAGGGCTTCAGACAGGAGGTCCCAGTCCTGCCCCCACCAAGGGGGTTGGACAGTGTTTTATAGAGCAAATTTCAGTTATTCCTGTGAAATGAAAAAGAAGACATTTCTTCTTTTTGGCATTATACAGAATTAGAAGATAAGACTCTATCTCATGAACTATATTTCATGTCCTATTGCCAATAATGAGCAAAATGCTTAATCAAAGTGTTGTTTTCTGACCCAAGAGTTATAGCTTAGATGCATATTAACAGGATTACAAACTCACATCTTGAATGCACTGTTATTGTGAAATCCCTGGATGAGAGAGCTGAAAGCCTCCCTCCCTGCCTCAGAAGGGGATTGCCCTGGAAGTGGTGCTGCCAGAGTCATGGCTCCAAGTGCACATGTGGGCTCCATGGATCAGAGCCTGGGCTCTGATCAAAGCAAGGACACTGCATACCCAGGGCAAGTGGCAGCATGCACCCCACTCATAGCCCCCTGCTTCCCCATGGAACTCCCTTCAAAGGCAGGCTCACTTGGGGCAGATAGTTTTGGAAGTGCTTCCTCGAGCAATTAACTCGATTCCTTATAATCCTTTCAGGGAGGGATGGCAGAAAGTTAACATGGGAAAATGAGTTCTATTTGTATGAATTATTGGAAACTAACACCATCTGGAGAATATATGGTTACATGACACATCCCTGAGCTGTTTTCCTTTCCTTTCAGAGCACTGTTTGCACATAAATGAGGTTTTTTTGCTTTCTTCTGTGCTGGTTAGTGTGTATAGCAATTTGGCTTTTCTTCCCATGGATTTGAATTTCCTTATCTCCCCCAAGTTTGCAAAGCCTGACTGATTATGAGGGTTGGTTGTTACTGTGTAGACAGATAACTACTAAAAATCAGATGGAGAGTCCCTTACTAACAGAACAAACCTCAAATACTGGTTTAGCCCCAGGAGTGTCTCATGGATGCTGCCCAGTTGTACGCAGTGCACAGCAGTAAGGCACACTGCAGGCAGACACAGCTTCCTTCCCTAGAAAAATGTTTCTCAGTTCGTCTTCCATGGACCAACCTGGTGTAGTGGAAGGTGTCCCTGCTCGTGGCAGTGGGTTGGAACTGGATGAGCTTAAAGGTCCTTTCCAACACAAACCATTCTATGGCTGTATGATTCTTTGATCCCTCAGTGCAGGTAAATCCTTCTCAGGGCTCTATGAAAGATAGGTAAGGAAACAGACTATCAGGGGGTCTAAATCTACAGCACAAAAGTTTGTACCTTCACAGGGAAACTTTGGGGGAACTTCAAATGAAAATACACCCAGCAAGGGGAGAGAGCCCTGTGTGGAGCCAAAGCACAAGCCCATGGCCTGGCTTCCCCACACTCCTGTGTTTGTGTAAGGTGAGGTTTTCAGATACCACATCTCCTTATACAGCATGAAGATTTATATTAATCCATTCATCTCTCACTTTGAGTTACAGCAGGGCGGGGAAAGCACTGGGGCTTTGCATGAAGACACCTGAGAAACTGAACCTGAATGCCTTTGATTGCAGGTATAATGTTGGGAAGAATGGGAAACAGTGGTGTTCCTTTGGTCAGCTTTTGCCAGTGTTTAAATGAATCTGTCATGAAGATCGTGGCAGTTGCTGTTTGGTAAGTAACTGTTTCAGTAAGGAAAAACAGAAGAGGATGCACAGAAAGCTCATAAACTTATTTCCAGGGAAATAAACAAGGGTGAATGATCCTTAGGTTTGCAGCACCTTATATTTTGAAGGAAGACACACACGCACACATCCTGACCCTGACTTATATTGTCATTTCAACAGAGGCATCCTATAAATTACACCCAGATAATGGAACGTGGTATAGCTGGATGTGTATGTGCTGTATGCACTAGGGGCACTGCCAAACCTTGGCTAGACCTGCCAATCCACCTGCCCCAAAGATCAGAGGAACAGCAGGTGACTGCCAACAACAAAAACTATCGGCTTAGCTCCTTCCTCACCCTTCAGAAGGTTCCCCAGTGTTGCTCAGCCTGATGTGGGGGGGATCCCACTACCAGCACTAAGCTCTTGTTTCCAGCTACCTGTTCCAGTCTGAATGAGCTGGCTCAGGGAATGATCACTTGGTTAGATGGGTCCAAAGGGGTAGTTATTTCTGGAAGGATGAGGGGGAAGTCTCTGGAGGTGGCACAGCTGCAAGTGGAAGATGGCTGGATGCCCCCAGATTATTATTATTGTTTTAATTTTAGTCTCTTTCATCACCCATGGCTTTGTGTCTAGCTGTGCACAGAAGTGCAACAGTTTTGATAAGGTACCAATCCCACATCCAGTACGGAGGGAGTCCAGAAACTAACTTTTCTAATGCCTGTCTGTGTGCCACAAATCAAACTCTTAGGCTGCCCAAAAGCATGTCTAATGCATGTTAGTGTTTCTCCTATGTCTTCTAAAGGCAACATAAACATTTACTTAACTGCTTCCAACTAAAATCCATGAGCATTAGCACAAGCACATGAGCAGAGCTTAGGATTCATTTCCCCTCTCCCTAGTAAATGCCTTGAGCTAGAAAGTCAGAGCTGCCTTCTGAACCAAAATGTTTTAAAGTCATTCCTGACCATCACCATAACCTCAGGTGTGCTGAGGAGTACTCCACATAACAGATTGTTTAGCCCAGTGCTTTGGGCATGCTTCTCAAGTGTGAGAGGGGCTTAGGCTGATAAACCAACAGAACCCAGCTGTGCAGCTTCTAGACAGGCTGCTGTTACTGTACTGCTACTGAAAGGGTTTCCCAGCTCATCCTGTTTGATGGAAATGAGCTATCTCATAATAATAACTGTCTTTCTTTTTCTCAGGTATTTCCCATTCGGAATTGTGTTCCTAATTGCTGGTAAAATCTTGGAAATGGATGACCCTTCAGCCATTGGGAAGAAACTGGGATTCTATGCCATTACAGTGGTGTGTGGCCTGGTGGTGCATGGGCTGTTTATTCTGCCAATGATGTACTTCTTTATCACCAAGAAGAATCCCATTGTCTTCATCAGAGGGATTCTTCAAGCCTTGCTCATTGCTCTGGCCACGTCCTCCAGGTATTACACAGTTTCTAGACATATACAATATAATACCTAGAATCACAGGCCAGTTTGGGTTGGAAAGGACCTTAAGATCATCCAGTTCCAACCCCCCTACCACGGGCAGGGACACCTTCCACTAGAGGAGGTTGCTCCAAGCCCCTGTGTCCAACCTGGCCTTGAACACTGCCAGGGATGGGGCAGCCACAGCTTCTCTGGGCACCCTGTGCCAGCACCTCAGCACCCTCACAGGGAAGAACTTCTTTTTAACATCTAGCCTGAACTTCTTCTGTTTAAGTTTAAACCCATTCCCCCTTGTCCTATCGCTGCAGTCCTTGATGAAGAGTCCCTCTACTTGCTAGATCATCACTACAGCTTTCTCTTGGGAAGAGCACACTATAGCTGTACTGGAGCAGGTATATTTGTATCTGAACAATGGCCTGTGTCCAGTTTACTGGCATAATTTTAAAAGATGTGTCTCTCAACATTTGGAAGTTATGTGGGAGCCATTTCACAATAATGTGTGTCACATTGTTTTCCCTCAATTTCAAAAATATTGGATAAAAATGGTTTTTCGTAAAGGACTAGAAAGGAAATAATGTTGGGTTTTGTTTTTATAAGAACAAACATATGCTCCTACAAAGCTAATATATAAGGGACAACCAGTTTGTCCAGCCTTCATTTCTGGTTTTAGTGGAAAACCTTCTAGTTCAGTCATATGGAAACATTTTATCCTTTCTACTCATCTTAGTCTTTGTTTCTTGGTACATTAAGGAAAGACTGTGGTTGCAAACTATTGTCCAGCACTGGGAAAGTATTTAGCTGTTCTGCTCAAGGAATAATATTTCTGCATCTTTTTTAAGGAGGATGTACAATGAGCTTTAACCATAGCTGAACAAAGGTGCAGTGAAAATGGGAAACAGCATGTGAACTGGTTATGAAAATGACTCCTAACACAGATAGACTGGTGCATGAGAAAAAAATCATGCGCTGGGTGGTGTTTTAACCTCTAATTAGGTTTATCTAATTAAGGCAAGCTTTTTTATTAGAGCATGAAAAGGCTACAGCTTGAGATGTTGCCACATCACCAGCTTCAAGTAAGATGCCAGTTTTGCACTCAGAGATGTTAGTGTTGGAAGAAGCTCTCACCAGGTTCACATTTGACACACCTGACTATCTGCCCCGCTCCTCTAACAGTTCTGTTTCTGAAGAATTCTGTTGCTGACAACATCTGTGCCATTCCATTCATTCTCTTTTTCTAGAACAAGACAATTTTTCTTAAATTCTAATCTGAATTTTCCTCTTTTTAGGAAAAACAAAGAAAAGTTTGTTCATCATTTTACCTTTAGCATGTGTAGAAGAGTTTGTCCTTTTCTTTTCTGTTAATAAGCAATAAAAATAACCAACATTTTCACCAGCATAGATCCCTTTATTAATGGTGGTTTAATCAAGACTTAAAAGATCAGCACATATTCCACCATTTTCAAAACCAGATTACTGTTCTTAATATTCCCTTAGTTTGCATCAGCATTGCATTTTGATTTTATAACCAATTTACTAGTCTTTTACTAGTCTGGACATTTTCAGGCCTATTGTACTTTTTTTGTGCCATTCCTAGCAAGGGAGTTCATTGTTTTTTCATTGGATTTCATCTCCTTACTCTGTCTCTAGGTCTGAGAGTATCAAGCCTCTTTACAATCATGGAGTGCCCTTTTTGCAGTTAATAATATATTCAGGTCCAGGTTGCTCATGGTATATTTTGAGGTTAGAAATGTTCCAATACCAGTATCATCAATCAGAGTGATAAAACAAAAAGGCAGGCATAATATGTAGTCACCGTAGTAGACAACCAGATCTACAAACGGATGCAGGGCTTTGATTCCCTGTTCTACAGGAGTGCCTCAGTTATGTTGCTACTTGGAGAAAGTCCAAGATTGGGGAAGTTTTAGATCAGTTTTTTCCTCCCATTTACTTGCAGAAGCATAAGGAAAGAACATGCATACTCTGTAGCAAATGTGAGCTAGCTCCTTTAGAAGATCTGCATATCACAGTGATCATTGCAAAGCTTAACCTGTAGGCAACTTTCAACCACGTAGGATGCCTATGGTTCACCTTGGAACTCAGCCCCTCTTTGGAGAGTTGGGCTGCTAGGAAAGAGCCCCATAAGCCAGCATAGTAAGGAGAGCTTGCCAGACATCAGGCAGAGCTATAAAGCAAAAACATCAACCTACAGACCTGATAAGCTAGAGGTATCTCTCCATGCTGAGTCTCTTCGAGGTAAATCAGTCCTTACTTGAGGTTTTCTCCAGCCCCAAGCTGATGTGAGAGTGCCCTCTGACAGTGGGGAGTACATGGGGAATTCAGCTTTCTCTTAAACTTGTGCTGAATTTGACTCTCTTGACCTCCCAGTCCTAGGGAAGCTCCTCTCCTGGGGATATCAGGGACTTTGAGACAGTGTTCTCTCCCCTTCCACTGAAGGGAATAATTCCCTATTTATAGGCCCAGAGAGTATGCAGTTTGGGAACAGACTTCTTGCACCAGCTGGCAGCTCAGCCTGTCAGAATCACCACCAGGACTTCCTACCAGATTTAGTACCTTTATTAACAGAAGCTTATGCACCACCAAAGTTAAGGTGGGTCCTGAGGAAAGGCTCTCATCTTACAGATTTGGGGCTTGGACACATTTGATGTATTTAGCTCTATTTGCCCCTTCTTAACAGTGGGTATATTTTGCAAATCCAGCAGAGGCCCAACGTGGTATTTCATATTTTTCTGCTCAAATAGCAGTGCCTTGTCTAGAGATAGCTGAACTTTTCACCTTTGTAACACTCAAAGGAATGGATACTGCACATAACTGAGCTGTTGCCAAAAGAACATGCACTAATCACTGGGGCTGGACAGGAGAGCTGTTTCTCCTGAGAGTCAACACATCTGTATTTGGTTAAATAATACTTGTCACTGGGGCATTATATAACACTCATAATGTGGGTACTGGATTTTCAGATTGTCCTAGAGGAGAACAAAGAGTTGGGTTTAAGCATACTGATGTGTTTCTTGGAGATGTTTCTGTGTCAATTCATGACTACAGCTAAAGATAGAAAGAAAACCTGATGAATATCTGTGTCCTAATATTCATTCCAGCTATTTCGTACCTGTGGAAAGCTTTCTTTTTAAGCTAAAAGTCAAACTGCAGGAATCAAAGCCAATACCATGAACAAACCCTAAGAATGTAAGACAAAGGACCCTGAAAGCCACCAAACAGGCATCTCCTGGCAGTGATCTTATTGAATCTAAACATCATTTCAACCCATTTCCTTTTAGTGAAAGGTTCTGCCCCCATTCTCAGTCCCCTTATAATTTCAGTTTGCGCAAACATTACTGGAGAGGCAGGGACAAAGAAGATCTCTTATTCCATTGGTGCACCATTTAGGACACAATGAACTCAATCCCTATGACTAGCCCCAAGTCCCTGCACCAGCCACCTGGCCACCAGCCCCTGAAGCCAAACCCTTGGCCCTGGTACAGGCTGGCAACAGGCACCCGCAGCAACATTGGCAGCTCCTCTTCACCACAGCAGTAAGGTGTGTACAGCACGTGCTGTCATTACCCACCTTGCCCTGCTCTGTGGTGTTCAGGCTGCATCACTGTGGGTTTTTGACTTGCTGCTTTCTTCCCCTCGCGTAGCTTCTGATCTTGTCGCCTCTTGCTGTACTGAAAAAGCAGTCTACAGCAAAATTCCACTTGATTTTAGCCTTCCTCATTCCAATGGCAAGAGAGAATTTTATTTTCTAGGTCATCTTTCCATATCATTAATGAATTAAAGCAGTGGTACATCCCATCCCATTACAAGAAGCAATTTTCATCTTCTCTGAAGACAGATGATAAAACAGGAGTTTTTCAAAGGTTTTGCTGCTTATGAAACACTCAGATCTTGGCTATTGCACAGTGTAAATTAAAGGCAGATTTCGCAGAAGGGGAATGAGATCAGTTTGTTGATTTTTTGGAGCAAATATCAAAATGCATTTGAATGATAAGATAAACAGAGCAGGCTGAACAGCTGTTCTTCCACAGTGACTAGCTGTCTTTGTGGCTCACGCTAGGAAGAGCTTGGCCTGATCCAGCATTGGCTTATGCTCAGTCTCTGCAGCTGCAGCATTTTATCCCAAAATTGAGATAAGACTTTAAAAATGTATTTTTAATTAGAGTTAGTGCTGGAAGAAGATACCCCTCGTCTTAGCTCTAAGCTTTAGGACAGTTTTTAAAAGACTCAAGAGATTAAGATTAGTCCTTTAGAGTATTTTTTCCTCCCAATGAATATCAAGCTTTCATGTTACTGCTTCACTGTTTTAGCTCTAGATAAAGCAGCTTTCAAGCAAACAAACTTCCCCTCATTTAACTGGGAAGACAAATTAAAGCAGTTATTTGATAATGTTTTTTCTTCAGCCATTGAAATTATGTGTTAATATATGTAAAAAATGATGGTAGGAACTTTTTTTCATTGCCACCTTTAAGTCAGCAACAGCCAAGCCCTTAAACACATATCTCCTGGTATGTACCAGATGATTATGAGTAAAAATGAACCACCATTGAGCAAGACCTCTCCTAGGATACTCCACATAACTTCTGTTACCTGCATTCAGGAAAAGTTCATTCAGATTGAAAAAGGTGCTGAAAAGGTAATCAGGGATGGAAAGCAGCAATACAGTAAAGGAAGACTTTAAAAAGTCTGATTGGGTCAATTCAGGCTGAGAGGGGACAAAAATAATCTCTCACAATAGGTGTTGTAACAGCTGGACTGATTTGTGCAAAAGAAATGCATAAAGCACATAAAAGCACATTTAGTGTAAATTGAAAAGACCACATCTAGATCACAAATCAGATTTCTCACCTGAACACTGAGTTCTGGAAAGCCTTTCAAAAGGAATAGTTATGACAGACAGCCTGCTAGCTCTAAGATGTGCTGTCATAATTTGAGTGAGACTGTGTAGTAGTTGCCTGTGCTAGGAAGGTACAAGAATCCGTGGCCTTTGCTTCAATATCTTGCACTATGTTTTTCATCGTCATTGCACTTACATTCTGCCCATTTTGGTTTATATTGTAATATTTTATAAACAACAAATCCAGTGCCTAGGTATGTGCCCTAGAAACTTTACTTCTAGCAGCTCAAAATTAAAACGAAAGAAACACGTGACTGAGATAATGCATAACTTTAAAAGTAAAATTCTTGCAAAACCAGTGTCATAAATTCTGTTTGCAACAGTGGAAATAGATACAGATTTTGCTGGTTGTGCCATTGGTATTATGGGATTGGTTTGCACAATCTTTGTCACATCTCAACCAAATCAGAACATGTCAGTCACTTCAAGTTTCTGTGTTTCACAGATCAACTTTCTGCCCTCACAGTTTAAAATCCTGGAATGTCGAAGTGTGAACAAAGTGGAAGGGACTTGTAAGATTACCTTTTTCTCCTCTTTTTCCCATAAAGAAATTAGACAGGATTTTGTTACAGAAAAGCCAAATGGCCACAGAAAGACTGACTTTAAAAACAAGTCACCCTCCACAGCTGAAGTAGCTTAAGGGAAGAGAGACAATGAATAATTGTAGTAATTGCTTCCTGGCCATGCTTGTAGCTAAGAGCATCCAGAAGTGGTGCTGTGAAGGTCTGCTTCTAGCTGCAGCTACAGCAGGGGTTTCAGTTTTACATTATCTGTGAGCCTCAGCCTCATCCTTCTGTTTTATGAACATTTTACAGTAAACAAGATGTAGAGAATTTAAGTAATTCACAAGTGATTGTGTGAAAAATGTTAGGTGTGCCCAGTGACATCTAATGGGTAGTGTGGGGGGGTTATGCTTTGCTGTGTTAGTTTTTCAGGATAAATATTGATTAGGACTGCTGGAATTACAAGGTTTAACATACTACAGTTACCAGAGGTAATCAGGTTTCTATTATTGCCTCCTTGCCCTTTCAGTTTATTCACATCTTTAGAGAATTACTTCTGTCCAGATTTTCATGGCATCGACTGCCAGGCTGCAGTAAATCAGACTTTATTGGAAGATATCATAATGAAGCATAGACTTGTCTTTTTTCCATTGTGTTTCTATTGCAGGAAGCTACTTTTCCTTTCCAAACACTGTTGCTTTCCTCAAACAACAGCTTGCACAAATATAAAATGACAACTCCTACTCATGGAAACATTGTGCTAATGCATTCCCATAAACTTAGGGTTATGATTTCAGACCTTTTGGCATCTCTCTGTGCTTCTGTAGGAATTTGCTATTTTATATCTATTTAAATAGTCTCAGATACTGAGCAGTATATTAAAATCAGGATCCTAACAAGGAAAATATTTTGCCATTTGTGTATTTTCATTACAAACTGATGTGCCATAAAAAATACCCCCTCACTCACTTGAATAGTTTAATTTCTTATGACATATTAGTGAATGTGACACCATATGGTAAAATGCAGAATGTTACAAGAAGGCTGATAAAATATAAATGTGTTTAGGTGTGCATTATGAAAATGAGGAAATTTATAACCAGATAATATTTAGTTGATTGTCTCAGTTAATGGAAACAAAAATCAGATATTTTTAGTGAGTATGAAATGAAGGGTTCAAATTTGGAAGGGGTCAAGCTTATTTTAAAATGAAAACCTGCCAAACAGCCTTATCCCATTCCACTCTATTCCATACCGTTCCACACACATACATATTTATGTCTCATTTACATATGATTGCATTATCATATAACCTGCAATTATGGTTGTTACATGGTCACACAAAGGACATGGGCAGACCTGTTCCAGAGGAGAAATGGGATTGTCTGTTCCTGAATGCAGGAGTATGGTCTGTATCTTTGATTTTCAGGTGTGTTCTTGGTAAGATCTTTGCCACCCCCCTTGCAGAAACGAGAAATTGCCTGTGTATGAGGTAGGACATACCTGCATTAATGCCTTCCATGGCAAAAGAAGTAGTTTCTTGGTCAGAGCTGTTGTCCATTAGGAAGTTCTAGAGTTTAACCCAAGCAGCATTCCACTCTCTTACAAGCTTTCATTGCTATTATAATTCATTGCCTAAATTGATCATCTGATCACTGTCAATATACAAGTGAGAACTGGAACAATCCCTAAGGACATTTATGTAGCATTTATTTACAGTGAGTGAAGAGCCTTTCTTGCTTTATACCTTTCCTTGTTTTATGGTTACTTTTGCTGTTTCAAAATGGCTTTCTATTTCAGAAGGTCTGGAAAGAAAATTTCGAATACCATGAGTGCAACAGTTTTGAGAGATTTTACTAATAAGCTGCACAGGGTGTTTCTCTTGTTTTGCATTTGAGCATACACTGCTGCCTATGTGGGATTTCTGTCCCTTTTCTTCAGAAACAAGGAAAGAGAGAGCAACATTTTTAATTGTGGGGAAGTAAAATTTGCACTAGCTCTAGCATTTATACATATCGCTGTCTTCATCCTCCCTCCAGCAAAGGAGTGAGTTACACAGCAAGTGACTGTACATGCTGACCAAGGAATGAGAGGTGGTGCTCAGGTGGTTAATGTAAAATGTACCCTGCCTGGAGAAGGTTTGCTACAATTCCTTCTATTCCCCAGAAATAAAACTAATTCCATGTGTGCTCCTCCATCGTTTTGCAGCTCAGCCACATTGCCTATCACTTTCAAGTGCTTGTTGGAGAATAACCATGTGGACAGGAGGATTGCGAGGTTTGTGCTGCCTGTGGGAGCCACCATCAACATGGATGGGACGGCGCTTTACGAGGCAGTGGCTGCCATCTTCATTGCACAAGTAAACAACTATGAGCTGGACTTTGGGCAGATTATTACTATAAGGTATAAACCTCAATTTCCACGTGCTGGGATTTGCTTGTCATGTTGAGCCTGATGCTTTTAATGATTCTTGTGTGTAGCGGGGATTCAGAACGAAACTCATCTTTGTGATTATCAAAGGATGCTTTCCTTGTAGCATCCTTTATTTAGCTGCATACTCCATCCTTGAAAGGTCTGTAATGGATCCAAAAGACTAGAAGATCCAGCTGAACAGTTACTGCCAGAATAACTCCAGTGACTGCCAAAGAACACCTCAGGGACTGAAACCTGCAGGTTTCCAGCAGGGAATGATTAGAAAAACATTCCTCATAGTCAGAGCCTTGTGCAACATGTTTGAGATGTGTTTCCCTACCCACCCAGTGACCTCGTCACTGCCCTGTTTACACTGCTGGGCCTTGCCCATTTTCTGCTGGACTTGAAAACCTTCATGACAAGGAGAGGGGAGTCCTGAAACTAACCCCAGATGGCAGCTGAGGTTTGCTAACCTGCTTCTGTCAAGAGCTGGTTAGACTAGGAGCAGAAGAAAAAAACTGTGCCCATATGAGCTCTTGCTTCAGGCTCACTCTCTGAAACTTACTGGCATGACACTGAGCTAAACTTTACTATTTTGTGATTTTGAATTTGAAGATGTTTTTAGCATGTGGTTGCAAAATATGGCCCAGAGCATGGGCAGATATTACATACACCTTGAAGCAGAGAATGGTGATTTAAAATATGGAGAAAAAGGGTTGTAGTAAACGGAGAGAAGGTAAATTCTAGCTTTTCTCTTAGCAGAATCCTATTTTATCTGTTTATTTTCACTCTCCATATTAAGTGTTAGTACATAAGGACCAGGCAGAAGTAAAGATAGTAGAAGGAAAATACAAATAAAGATTGAAAAATCCAAGAAGGAGAAGACTCACAGAAGAAGTGGGTAAATAGGTCTGTCACTGTGGATTCTGTATCTTGAATATCTGAAGCCAAATTCTAACAGTATTTATTCTATGGACCAAACATGCCCCAGATGTTGATAATTTAGGACCTGGATATTTAAAATTCATATATTCCTGAGTGCCAGGATATTTTTTGCCAGAGGGGGGAAAAAAGTGTTAGAAAAATAATCAGTCTGTTTTGCTCATAGTTTGTAAAATCCAGGTTGACAGTTTCTATCAATGTGATTATGTAAAACTAGATGTAGCAGGAAAAGAGAATAAAGACCCTATTCCCAGTAAGTGAGCATGTTACAGAAACATACATCTACATTAAGGTCAACATTCAGTGGAACAGCAGATGAACTTGCCTGTGCATCTTAGTTAAACATTTCTAGTTTTGCTTCCAATTAAGTCATGAGTTCCTTCCTTCCTATCTACCCTCTGCCTGCCGCCATGCTATTAGGATGCTCTGCGAGCTGACCTTTCAAAATCTAGTTTTAAATCTTTCTCATTTCCCATCACACCCACAGGCAAATGTATTTTTTTATTGCAGGAAAGGGCTCTAATTATAAATACTGATGCTGCTTTGCTGGTACACTGTGCAGCTGTGAGCAAGAGACTGGATATCTCTGTGTCTCAGTTTCCATATAGGCGAATACTGTTACCCTCATTTTCCATCATAATAGGTTGAGACTTAAGTGCTTGGACTATCAGTGTATATGCTTTATGCCGTTCTTTTACAGTTGTCAACATTTGGGTTTTGTCTTTCTGGATGGCCTAGCTCTTGGAAGTGGCCAGATGGGCAGAAATGAATACATCCAGTCACTTTTGCTCCTGGAAAAGGAATGAAATCCCTCCCCTAAAAATAACAGTGTGAAAGAAAGAAGTTAATCCTGCCAGGTCCACTCTTGCCCTGGTCTTCCATTCATTTCTGCTTGCCTGGCTGAAAAAATGGTGTGAAAGTCAAGTAAAAAGACTTTTCAGAAACTGAAGAGGTACAGTCACATTCACGCTTGCTTCACAGTTAGATCCAAGTATGCAAAGCCATGTGCTATGCAAGGACTTCACCCTTGGCCCAGCCTCTTTACCCTTGGCCTGGCCTGGTGATGGATTGACATTAAAGGCCCTGGCTGCGGATTTGCCTGGCACAGGGACTGCAGCTGATGACTCAGAGATGTCTGCTGGGAGCTCTGCAGCCAGGGGGGAAGCAGCGATGAGGAGTGCTGGCAGACTCATGGCACACAGCGCTGCGTGGTGCCATGACCCACAAGAAGCTGACACAACTCAGAGAAGCCCACAGCCTGGCTGCCCTCCTTTCTCTGCACTTGTGATATTAGGAGACAACAGAACTGCCTCACCAGTGCCTAGGCTGCAAAGAGAGGGTGAGACTTCAGCCCTGGGCAGACAATTTGGCCTGTTCTTGCTCTCTGACCTGGTTTCTATCCATAAAACACTGGCAGTTCTGTGCAGTGGCTTGTGTAATAAGGATGATGGTTAAGGAAAGCTCCTGTAAAAACATGGTGTGGTTTCTTGCAGAGTAACCCATCCCTGGTAAAGTTTATTCCTTTCTTTCTTTGTTAAAGTATCACAGCAACAGCTGCCAGCATAGGTGCTGCAGGGATCCCACAAGCTGGCCTGGTGACAATGGTCATTGTTCTGACCTCGGTTGGGCTCCCAACAGACGACATCACACTCATCATTGCCGTCGACTGGGCACTGTAAGTAACATTCAGCTTTTGAGGTTTCCAGTGTGGCAACTCTGCTAAAAAGGCAAATGGTCTCCAGGGGCATAGCAATACAGATAGACATAAAAGGCATGGGAAGTAATTACTTTGCTTGAAATGGTGCTAGTGTGGCCCTAGATACAATACTCTGCTGGAGTGGGCATTATATTGAACAAAAGGCATAGGCAAATGAGGGAGTCTAGATGAGACTTGAATAATATGACCTACGTGGAGAGGCTGAAAAAGTGGAGTTTGTTTAGTCTAAAACCAGAGCAGGCTGAAAGAGAAGGTTACCACAGAAGTTTGTGATATAGATAAGACTGTCCTGAAGAGGAGAGTGATCAATTGTTCTTCCCATTCACAGGGAGGGAAAATGAAGTAGACCAAAGTAACGGCCTTAAGTCAGATCACAGGAAAACTTAAGAATTATTTCTGTCTAGAAGGATAGCCAGGCAGTGGAAGTGACTGCACCTAGTCGGGTTGGAGGATGACCTTCATGAGAAGTTTTAAGGTCAGGCCAGACAAATGTCCATCAGGTGCAGCTCTGGCACTTTGCCTTGGATAAGGACAAGGGACTGACATTCCTAGGAAACATGGTTTGCCTGCACTTTGCTTACGAGTTCACTGACACTTCAAGGACATCACAGTGTAGTTAAGCACTTTACAAAGGGGCATGAGCCAGGACTACAGCAAGCAAGTACTCCAGCACCACAGATACCACTCTGCCTGAAACAGCCATGACAGTACAGTAATGGTTTGTGCTCTATATAGCTACTACTGCTTTAACTAGAACCATGATACAAAGCTGAATGTCATATGTGCAATGCACTGCATTAGGATTAATAACATCTTTTTATTACAGATCCTGGTGCAGTTCTGCTCTTTCTAATTTCAGTGCTAAACAGGCAGCAATTTGTAGCTCCCCTGCACAGAGACGTGTTTTTTTTCAAGAGCAGCCATTCTGTAGAGAGGTTACTCTGCTGCATCCCTAATCACTGAGGCTTTAGCAGCAGAGGCAGAGGCTAAAACTTAACACACTCAGAATAAAAGCAGTTTGTGTCACCCATGAGAAGAGACACTTTAAAAATTCATAAGCAGGCATATATTTGAACTCTTAACTTGCATGTAAATGTCCAGAAATCAAGCAAGCAATTTTGAAGAGCCTAGAAAGGTGAATTGTAAAATCCTAATCCCTACTTCATTAGCATTTCAGTTAACTACAGAAGTGGTGTATGCATCCACAAGGAAACAGTCCAAATTATTTCTTATTTAATCTATATAAAATACATCTCCATTAATACAGTGGAGTTTCATTACATCAAAGTTCTGAGTAAAAAGGTGTTATGAGCCCATTCTGTTATATATCCTATTTTATTCAACTTCAAGCTATTGATTTTTTTGTACACAGAATTGTGTGAAGTTATTTACTTTCCTGTTCAGTGTCACAGAACATTATTATTAATAGCAGTCATTAGTGTAGAGTTCTGTGCATATTTTAAGACAGATTTTATTTTAGGACTATCAGGAATATTCTTCTGTGAAGGATAAATAATATCTGCTGTGGACACCTAAACTTTGGAATGGCAGTTCAGATTTTAATGAAGGAGCCTTTCTAATGCTACTCACTGAAACTCAATAGTTAATAAAGCACGGTAAAATACAAGTATTTTAAGCTGTATTACAAAAGCCTTTTCCCTCTATATTGCTCAGTTTTTGCCCAGCTCTTGCAAAATCAACATGTCATTGTTTTTCCAGTAAGGCTTCCAGCGTATATGGGAATTAGGGTTCTTTTTGTCTTACAAAACTTTTCAAAACAACAGACAAAACACTTTTTCAGGCTATCGTTCCAGATAGTATTAAAAAGTGAGTGAGGAACAGACCCAATTTTCTGTCTTTTGCAGATGAACTTTCATACAAAAAGTGTATTTCTGTATTTCGGTACTTGGTGGTTTCAAGAGCCTGCAGATGCAAAGTGTCAACATGGTTGACATGGTGAATATTTTCAGTATTAGTTTTGGAAGTACTGGAGTATGAAGAGTGCTTAAAGAAGGCTGGTTAGATGATCTCACGAGACTGAAATACCATTACAATGCCCTGCAGGTATTGCAATGCATTTAGGTAGCTATAACATATATGTGAACTTCATACCTTTAGCTATTACTTAGAGACATAAAGATGAACATCAAAATGTTTCTCAGCTAATTCATTAAACACAAGGTAAAAGTTCTGTATCTTAAATAATATCATCTAAAGCTAAAATTCCACTGCAACACCTGACTCACATGTTGGCACTGAAGGAAATGCCACTAGCAGCAGGTTGGCCTCTTGGTGTAGAAATGTCAGTGGTGTACAGCGTGGTTCTACTCATGAGTAGTGCAGACTGCTCCATATATACAGAAAAATCAAACAGCTCTGGTCAAACAATGTGCCAGGCAATCCATTTGCTTCAGATTTTCAGTGTGGTGCCCTTTTTCCTCAGAAAAATTCTGTCTTCAAAAGAGATGCTAATCAGGGCCCACAAGGGAATGCAAACTCTTGAGTTCTGCTCATACAACTTCTTCTCTACCACAGCTGATTCTTTGCACAATCCAAAATTAACAACTCAGAATATATCTTTCCAAGAATCAAAATTTGATGATCAACCAAGGAAAAAGAAAAGCCCGTGTGTAGCAGGAACATCTATCAGTATGTGCTGCAACAGTGGTTTTCCCCTCTTAATATATTCTTGTGGGAATTATCCTCAAGGCAAAACCCAAAATCAGAACAGCAAGAATTAGAAAAAAGGATTCAGCAAACAAGTGTAGGACTGTGTCCTGGAGCAAACAACCACATCAGGTGTAGGCTGTGGAATATTATTGCTGAAGTTACTTGCAATTGCATGTGCAATTTGGGTAACTGCAAACACAAGTAAGCTTTCATGCAGGAGCTCTCATGCTAATGAAGCAAAGTAACTGCATCAACATTTGCATGCACAGAGCAGATGCCTAAAATATCTGAAAAAGAATCAGCACAGAGTTTCAATTCTTTACTGCATGAAGATACAGGATCAGAAATGTGGCAGTGTTGATATTGGACCATCACTGACTTTAATAAGCCAAACATCTGGAGATTTCTGAACCTCCATTTTATAACCCACATTTATAAATTAAGTTACTAATATGACACAGTTTTCAGATGTGTATGTTTTTCTTGGAAAAGACGTGCTATATTTCAGATTTAAAACCTAGATAATCTATTTGAAATCTCATCAGTTTTAACTAATAGATTCCAAACTGCTTCAAATGTAACGTTTGTCTATGACAACCATTTACTTTTGTGTATTTACAGGCTGGTTTTTAATAGATTTTTTCTTTTTTTTTTTTTAGGCAGTGGGTAGAAGGTGTAAACAGGGAAGAAATGATCCCATCAATTAATAAATCAAAATAGGGAAATTGTATATATATAGTACTGTCAAGCATATTAAATGGAAGTTGGAAAAGATGATAACTGAAAGTGAAGAAGCTTTCAGAGCCACTGGTAGCCATAGCAACCACAGCTTTCTCAGAAACTAACATGATTTAAACATGGCCAGTGCCTACTTAGTTTGTGAAGGGAGTCATTTAGCAACCTCCTGAATCATTATGATTGTATTCTGCACATTCTACCAATATAATATTCTTCTTAACTAGCACTTCAGTTGCTGAGATTGGGACCTTGGTAACTAATAGAAGGTACTGGTTGTACTGGATGCCCTCTACTTTTGTTGAATTAGGATATTTGCAAGCACCAGGCCCATAATACCGGACCTTAACACAAAACCTCAGACATAAATGCAGTCTTGATCTGCTGTGTTAAACCTTTAAACCTTTTTAGCACTGAATCAGCTTGCACATATAGGAAGGCAGAGCTGCTCTGGTTAGCTGTTACAAATTAAAGCATATGGCAGCACAGCACACTGAGCTCAGAAAAGGCTGGAAAACCCAACTAAGCAGCTCAGTAACTAGTGGCTGCCCTGTGCCAAACTCCTTACTACCACTTCTAACCTTGTTAGCTCATAAAACCAGTGAAACTGGCCTTCAGCTGTAATTACTGCAGTGATGCAGGCCTAGGAATGTACCCAAAGAGCCAACAACTTACCATTACTATTTCATTTTCCAGTGACAGGTTTAGAACAATGATCAATGTCCTGGGAGATGCGCTGGCTGCTGGGATCATGGCCCACATCTGTCGGAAGGAGTTTATCAAGGATGGTGATGAGGTAACAGCACTATGAGTCGGGGTGCGCCAGCATGTGCCATGTTACGGCAAAGAACCTGCGAGCTCTCAGCCTCCCATGGTTGTTTCATCTAGTTTATAAAGGGTGTTTCAGAGACAGGACAGAATTGGGCAATGTGCTGCTCAGCCAGATGGGGTGGAGGGGTCCTTTTGCATGAGGTCATGCACAAAAGCCACTCAAGCTCAAAGCTTGCCAGCCAGCTGTGTCTGGCACACAGGGCTGGGAGGAGAAGCAGCAGCTGCACTGTCCTGCAAATGCACGAGAGGCTGGAACTCAAGACCTACACTCAGTAGCCAAGTCCTGACTGGCCAGTAAGTCATCCTGCTTCTGAAAACATGACCAGCAACAGAGCAGGGTGGCAAAAAATCCTTGAGCGTTTGTGTGTAGAGGGAGGTAAAGGTACCCATGAGTGTGTGTATGTGTCATCAGTAAGCTCACGACAAAAGCAGCTACCTTGGGTGTTTCAAGACTCTGTGTTAGCATAATCTGAAGGCACCACTGCAATGATTTCCTTTCTGGACTAGCACAAGCACATTGCTCCATTCTGGACTTCATTCTCAGGCATCTTCATGCCTTCTACATTTAATACAAGTCTCTCCTTACATCTTTGGTTTTCCTTCTTATTCCATACAGCACGCATATTCTGCCCCGCCTGCCTCCACTCGTATGCTTTTTTATCTTCCTCCTTGGCATGCATCATTCAGTCTTTCCTTACACCAGGAACTCCTTCTCACGATCTTCCTTCAAATCCTTGCCAAAGGAGATTCCTAATTCCAGAAGCCCATCATGCTCGGAGGTGCTAATCTCCAACCATGTCAGCTCATGGCATAACTACCTTTCTCCCACAAAGAGAGAAACGTTTCTTCATGAGAACTGATTTTCACAAAGCATGTTTCAGTTCTGTGCATCACTTGTAGTGTTCTATAAAGAACAACAGCATGAATAGCAAAGTTTTATTTCTATTATTATTTCTCCTATTTTACAAACAGTCCTTCTGGTAAATCCCATTCTCATGCCTTCCTGCAATATGCATTTAAAATTCCTGTTCTTTTAAGCTTTATACAGAAAGACAGGCCTTTATCCTCAGAGGTACTTAGCACCTGCAGTAATTACTGATGACAGGGTTAGGCTTGAATATATGAGCTACACATAGAGCTAGCTACAAAAAAAATAAACATACAACCTAATGCTAAGCTATGTTACAAAGCCAGAAGTGTAGTCTGAGTTCCTGCATAACACAGGCCTCCTGACGTTTCATTGCTGTATTTAGAACTCACTCAGAACTCAAGAAGAGATGTTTCAAGAATATAAAATCCCTCTGAAGGGATTATTTAGTCATATGTGATGAGATTTTTCTTTGCCTAATGCTCTATATTTATATTAAAATATACCATTAGTCTGCCATATATTTTGGCTGCATAATATGTGGACTTAGTAATGTATACCCAAAGGCCAAATTTTCTCAGCTGCAAGCCCACCTTGTTTCTCTGCCAGTATTTACGTCTTATTTTCCCCATCAGACCTTCTGGTTTGATTTAAAGAACACTTCAATATTTAACTCACGAATCAGTCAATAAAATCCCCTTTATTTCTTTTGAAACAGTGCAAACTGAAAAGACAGGTGTTACTTTATTGGGTTAGAAGAAAGGCAGAAGGCAACAACAAATGACTTACTGGTCTGTGTAACTGCACTTCAAGAGCAAGCACTGCCCAAAGCGGAGCATACTGGTCATGGCAAGTCCATCTCTCTCAAAATTAGTCCTGAAATTCTAGTCTTGATCTACTGTACTTTTATTGCTTTACTGATGCAAACAGTTATTACTATAAGTTAAAGGAGAGTTGTGACAGAATTTGCATTTTTACGTACTTAGACACCTTCACTTTATCCAGATGGTGCAAAGATGCTTTAGTGTATATAAGAAATAGGCCCTGAAAGCCTGTGGAGCCCCTAGGTAATCCTGGTGAAAGTAAATCAGACCACAGGCTTTCAAAGTGAAAATTCCTTTCCTTTTGTATACAGCACACAGAGGCAGTATTCCAGATCTTAATGCTTTTCACATAGGTGCCATTGATCTGTGAAACTAAGCCTATTAACGTCCATCAGATTGTGGCTTACCAGAGGAATGGCTGTGTGAAGACCATGAACGCATCTCGCGGACCAGAAACAGTGAAAGCGTTTCAGCACCACATACCTGTACAAGTGGAGCAAGAAGAAAGTCCAGTGGAGAATCATACTAAGAAATCCAACAGTAAAGATCACTGCACTATTGAAATAAATGAACTAGAAACAAATGTGTAACTGCTACACTCAGGGGTATTTCATACCCCAGTGACCTGATAACCAATCTCTACCTCACAGCTGGAAGAGGGACTCTTTGCCTTGCACAGGAAAACGTGGAATTATTGCCACTCTGCTTGTACTGGAGCAGGAGACCAGCTGTGACCATCAGGAAAGGCACACAGCTTGCACGAGACATGGGCTTCTTTAGGTGGAAGATTTTAATACTGAAAAACGTAACTAATGGACAACTACTGGTTTATTCTGCACTCATTTGACTCCAATATAGTATTTGACACTCCTTTGGCTTCTTTTTTTTAAAGTTTTTTTATTTGACCCTTTTTATTTTCTAACCAAAGCCTTTTTTTTGTGACTCTGAGTAATTATGAACACTGTATTTTTGTAGATTTTTTGCTATGTGATTTAATGTATTTTTTGCTATGTTTCACCAAGACTGCTAAAGGTTTTGTCTAATATTTGCTAAATACAGAGTTTGTGCTTAGTTTTAGAACAGCAGTAAGAAAATCACACTGATTTCCTGATCTCAAGTGGTTACTTATATTACTAAATAACACTCCAAGCAGAGGTGAAGCAGAGCATGCAGTTTTGCAAGACAGCACATTAAGGTAATTCTGATGGGCAGCCTTCAGAGACAGGCATTCAGGTGTGATGCATAACACAAAGAATTCCTAGGTCACTGCAGAGCACAGTTTGCCTTCCAAGTGCCAGATTTATTAACCTTTTTTTAACCTAACTTTTCAGTAGAGTGAGTACCATGCGGTGGCAGAGGTGGTGTGAGCCCTAACCTGTAAGCACTGGTGCTAATGTGTCCTCTCCTGTAATCTGTAGGCTGTTCTACTGTAAATATGTATAAACCCAAAGCTCAAGCTCATGAACCATATGCTTCATCCTAAGAGCAGACGGGACACAAACTGGAACCTTATGATGCTGAGTAATATGGGGGGGGGTGGGGGTATGAGCTTGCTGTGGGAACTGGCCTGGTATTTCTCATCATTCAGTGGTTGATCTACATTGACAGTTACTCCCTTTCCACTGTCTACTGAATCTTTCAGTTACAATAAAATCTGCTGAGTATGTTTCCAATGTTTGTGATAGAGAACATTTTTAATAAATCTGCCATTTAAAAACAGGCTGTCCGTGCATTCTGCTGTTAGTGTCTGCTTAGTTCTGTGCCAGAATGGAGAGTGGAAGTGAGGAGACCTTCTCAAACAGTGGGATTCAATCCAGAGATGACATACTAGTTCATACCAATACACTTGACATACTATATTTAGCTACTTGTGGCATATCAGTTTCAGGTAACATGTGTCTTGTATTACAATATGCTTCTCTCATCTGTAGAGTAAAAATAAGCCAGTCAAAAAGGACAATTTCTGCACTCGCCAGAAGCAGAGGTGCTCGATGTACATGACTTATGGTTTTCCTTGGAAGTGGATAATTACCTCTTCTTTGAGGTTCAGACTGTTCAGCAACTGAACAGCAAACTGAGGTTTGCTGTTCAGACTATTTCTTTTGCCATGCACTAATTAGTTGCCTCAGAGAGGTCTATAAGGGTAGTTTAAATATCAAACGGTAAAGCCAGAAAGAACAAACACACATCTTATTCACCTGTTGTTCCTGAGAAATGATGTATTCATTAGAAAATACACACAGTTGATAACTATTTTCTTTATTTGATCCTAGAGTGAAAGCAACAAACACAGAACAAAAGCATAGGAAAGAACTGAAATCATTGAGAAAAATTTGCTCCTGAACGGGCCCTATAATGGATCTGCTTTATGGAGTGCCATTAAAATGGGTGATTTAGGAGAGCTCAGGCTGGTCTGTGCCTGCTGTACAGACCCAATTATTTATGAAACCAGATGAAGAATCAGATGAGAAGTACTTTTAATTCAATCCAGTACACATATGTTTTCAGCACAGTCCTAACAGGCAGTTGTGTCAACCCAAGTGAAGGGGTAACGCAGGGACAAGAACAAGGAGCCAGGGATGAAACAGTGTAAGCACATGTGTCTATGCCAGCAAAGAAAACGTGAAGTTTTAACTTCATACAGTCAGTTACTTCACAGTTAACTATGTGAAGTGATACTAAAACCCTGCCAGTCATCACTTTACAATCACTTTGCATAGATGAAGAAAGAGGCTAAGTAGATCCAAGACTGGGAATAAGCAGTTCCAAACTAAATGGTTTTGGATGAGTCTGCCCACACACCGTGCCAAGGTGCCATGGTCTGCCAAGCAGAAAGTGCTGTTAGCCTTACCACCACCACCTTCTCCAGCCACCTATGACCTTTGGCTAACTACAAAGTGTAAATCCTTTTGTCTGCTTCTCTGAGACAGCTTACATAGTCTGACACTCTTCAGCTTAGTCATGTCTCAAGAGGTCTAAGCCAACCCCAGTGCTAAGAAGCTGCCACTTCTACAAGGAGAACTTCAGTTCCACGCAAGTCCTACAAAACAAAGAAAACCACAAGTGTGCCCTTTACACTCTGGCAAGTAGGGAATGTGGAAATGTTGTGTGTGAGGGCATATTTTTTATGGAATCAAGAGGCTGTTTTAAAATTAGCCTTCTGCATTCAAACCTTATTCAAAGAATGTCCAGTTTTGCTCTGCAAATTTGAAATGCAGATGTTTGGGTGTTTTTACATTCTATTGTTCACATCTTTAAAACTTGGGGTTTATACCAATACATGCCTCCTCTCAGCTGGGAGGAAGGCAGTGGTCCAGTTTCTCACCTAACTATTATTTGTGGTATAAATATTGCTAACTATAGGCCCAGAGCACTTCAGTTCTTTGTGCTGGTAAATACACCTTGCTTAGTGAAGTGTGACCTTGACTGCAGCATCTGACTGCTACAATAGTCGTCCTGTACTGAACACAAGACCCCGCTGTTAACTGCAGAGAGGCAAACACAGAAGGTAAGATGATTTTGATGGTAAGTTTTCCTTTATGTTAGCTATTTTCTGTGTCTCACAGTGTTTGTTGTCAAGCAGCTTGACACACAGTGCAATTAGGCTAGCAGAAGCTTCCATATGATAATTGCATGCATGGATCGGTTCATATTTTCCAGCTATAATCACACTTCCTTCCAACAAAAATAATGAAGCTGTTGCTTATCAAGTTAGAGTGCAAGCTTTGTGTTGGTAAATATATTTCTCCTACTTTCAGAGCATAAAAACAAACACGTGACCTTTATAGTCTCAAAACTTACATATGAAAAAGATCAGTCAATCAATCAATCACTAATTACAACAGTTTGCATGGAATAATCTCAAGTATATGTGGAAAGAACATATTTCGTAACTGGCAACATTCAATCTTATTTTGAAGTTGCCTCCCCCTGCTAAAAAGAAAGGGAACTTAGCCAATAAAAGTATACTTAAGACACACTAGAGGAGAGTGTTGAGGAGGAGGAAAAGATGATTAACATGAGTGGTGCATTGTATACAGCTATGGAAGAAATAAATTGGGAAATAACCCGAATTAATACATACCTATCAGAGACAGAAGTTTACTGCTGGTTATTTTGCAGCTGCATTGCTCTAGAGATACTACTGGGAGGAAAGAAGCCACCGCAGATTGGTGGGGCATAAAAACACCCTTAAAGACATCTTAAACCAGGTTCTTGAGGATTCTGCCAATGCTAAGGAAGTTTTGAAGTGTTAAATCCGTGTGCTAGAGTTAGAGCTGGGAGAAAGAGACACGACCAGAGCACTTCCACATCCCACTAACTTCTAAGAGCTTTTGCTTCCCAACCCAAATACAGAAGCTTATGGAACTACGAGTTGCTTATAGTCTCAGCTAGTCTTAATATCCATAGTCTTAATATCAACTAAGAAAATATCAAGATGGATTTATTCGTAGCTAAGCTTTCTTTGTGCCACTTGAATATGTATCCCAACATACAAATGATGGTCTAAATAATTAGATGAAACATTAAATTGTAGGCTCCCCTCATGCTATACTGCTAATTGTGAAGCACTCAGAAAATACGGTAACTCTGTGACATCCCCATTAGATGAGCTCTTCCTTTCAATTCTACAGCAAACATCAATTTTAGGTCATTTTTCACAACAGAAAACTCATCCATAATACTTTCAAAGCAGATGGAAAGCTTTATCTTTGAGCCAGATGGATGGTCTTGGAAATGACCTCAGTCCTTTCTGTGCTTTCCATAAAAATGAGGTAACTACTAGCAGAAGGTGGTTGATGCATGCAAGCAAAATGTGTAACCTGGGAAATGAATCGAATTTGGAAAACTCAGGCTGCCTTTGATCTTGCCCACTGCTAAGTACTCCTGTGTCTGTGTCTCTACTGAATGACTAGGTGTGTTTTCACATCCAGACAGCTATCTTTCATTACAGTCATAGTGGCAATGAGGAATTGCTGCTGTTCCCCTCCAGGCTGAGATCACAGCCCTCCAGCTGAGTACTAAATACAGCGAGGAGGGAAAACAGTGGAGGTTTTCCTACAGGGATGCTACTGCTGCCTGTCTTGCAGTGGGGGAGCACATCTTCTTCCAATAATCATGGCTGGAAAATATCTGACTGTGCTGCATTTGAAAGAGAGCACCCACTACAGACGAATTTAATTCATCCATTCACTAAGGGATGAGCTGCAAATTAAATACATGTATTAAACTTCTCACTTTAGCCTGTGATTTCACACACAACTAAGAAGGTGATAGATGCTCAAAATCACATTCCTCACCAACTACTTTGGAGCATACTGATTGATACTTTTGGAATTTTCAAGAGGGTTTGTCTCACAAAACCCCAAGCGGATGAGATCAATAGAACAGGAAGGGTGGTCACTGCTTAAATTCAGTTCATTATTCACTGCCTCAGACTTCTCATGTGATCTCATGGTCAAGTGACCACAAGAACTCAGGGTTTGCTTCCCATCTATAAACAGAGAAAAAGCAGTTTTCTCTTACAGCAGGGTGTTGCATGGTAAAGATAAATCAGCTGAAGACTCAGACAGTTATATAAGACATATGATTACCTTGGATTAGCCACTTCTATCTCTCTGGAAGCACAGGCTCAATACTCACAATATTCACAGGAATTGCCAGGCTCCTGTTTGAAGTGACAAAACCTCAGATTCCATCGTTTATAAAGTAGCAACAGTTGCATCTCCATAGCCTAGAAGATGATGGATAGGAACGGATTGGGCACAGCTGAGACTTTTGGCAGATTTGTGTCACAAGATACTTTAGATATTTTACAGGCTGTCAAAGTAAAATCATAGCAATCTGTTACTGGGAGAGTGGTATTTTGGGGAATGAATAAAGAAGGCTTCAGGAAGACAAGATGGTGAGTGTTGCTGAGTGAAAAGCGTTTAATCACTTCTTCTCCTGCAATAGAAATCAAACACCCTTTTCATGCTGGCTCCAAGATGAGAAGGTACCAACAGCTGCAGATAGATGTAGGGGCAGAGGAAGCCATCCCTCACAAAGCTTCTGCTGGTGGACAGCCACTAAAGTCAGATCTGCAGGTATCCACATCTGTGACTCACAGGTCATCCCTTCACAGCTAAGTCTTGGCTAGCGCTCACTCACTGAAAACTATTGGAAAAGACTGCAGTTAATAGAACAACTCCTTTCCTTCTCCTCTTTGCGATATGATGAAAACTTACTTGTACTCCTGCAAAGACTTTTGGTGGTAGGGCATGCTGTCCTTCCTTCCAAACTAGCATAGAACACTCAGCCCAGCACAAGAACAAGCAAATACTGAAGTGCTTTCAATTAAGTCACTACAGAACCCTAGAATTCCCATACCACTGGGAATTACAGATGTGCTCAGGGTAGATCACAGTTCTGCTTTGCAGTTTCCATCACAGGAGTTTTTCTTCTTCAAGGTAGAGTTCTGCATCTGTTGCTTTAAAAGCAGTCATCTTTCACCTCAAAGAGGTATCTGCATTTCATTTAGGAATGAAATGTACATTTGCGTGTGTCTGCACACAACACAAGCTGAAAGGCAGGATTTGACCCACCACATGAAACTTATTGTAGTTAATCCTTGCTTTTGAACTTTCCTAATAAGGATATAATGGCTCTAGCTCCCCCCACCTCAAAGAAGGGTATTTTAATAAGATGGAAAAAACAGGGGAAGCAAAATAAGAAGTGTTTTATGTTCACAGATCTCTCACATTACATCTGCTACAAATACTGTATGGGCTAAACAGCAAACCCAAAAGAAAAACAAGACTGACCTTGAGATGTTTCATTATGATTTCATTGCTTCTAGTGGTTTTATTGGGTTTTACCACCAGGCTATTAAAAACATGTGGAGATTATACAGAACTAAGTCAAACCAAGTATTTTCAACACTAATCTTCCATCTTCTTTTCCATTTAAATATTTTAAATAGTTCTTCTATATTTCATGACTTTTGTTGAAAACAAAGTACAGAGATTTGGATAGTCTATATTTTATTTAAAGTTTATCCAGGAAATGTATGACTTTTGTTTTAGAATAAATCATCCAATCTTCTCAGGTTTTTAATAGAAGAAAGCATTTATCTGACATTAAATCATTCCTAGCCAAATATCTGGGGAAGGAGGAATCTGGATGGACAGGATGTATCAGGTGAGCACTATGGTTGGAGCTAGCTCCAGCAGAAAGGTCAGAAAGAAAGGCTCAAAGCTCTCTGATGGAGGGAATTTCCCCTATGACTGCTCATTCCCAGTTGTTTTCCCTCTGGTGCAGTGCACAGGACTGATGTGCAGCTCTCCAAAGCAAATTTCACAAAGGGTATTAGAGATTATCTGCATCCCAGATGTTTTGTTTGTCCCCTCTCTAAAACCAGGTGGGAACAATCTGGAAGACTCACTTCAGTTGTTCCTGCCTGGTTTGGCATTGGAAGATTCGCTTTGGTTTTTCCTACCTGCTTTACAGAGAGAGAGGGAACAACCAAAGTGAGTCTTTCAGTGCCAAATCTTTTAAGCTGTGGATGATGAGGATGCTTCTTGGTGCAGCAACTCTCATGTCTTCAGCACATCAGTAGTGCTTTGAGTTTTATCCCACTACTGCATTTGAATTAAACAGACCCAAAACAAAGGTCCACCACAAAGAAGGGGAGATCTAAAGTACTAAATAGTAATCAAGGTTAATTGAATCCTGTGAAAAAGATATATCCTAACTAAAGATGTTTTAAAGCTAATTTCTTTGATGACTGTCAACAAACACTTATATCCTAAGTAATAAAAGCATAAGACTCATTCATTTCAGCCTCATTCATTTCATTTCAGCAACTGGAGCTGAGAATACTGCAAATCAGTCTCAGTTTTTATCAGAAGCAACGTTCTCGGTAGTATCATAATCATATGCTAAAAACAGATTCTGGAACTACCATGGGGAAAACTTGAGATAGACTGTATAACTGTGCATTGAAACAGCCTTTGCCTGATTCACAATCTTTTGAAGAAGGACTTTATTGATGGACTGTTTAATGTCCTTGGATACTACTGAAGAATTTTTATGGAAACTCTTTTCATACTGGATTATTAGAACACATTTATCATCCACTGCCTCCACATACATCTCACAGCTGGCTGACTTTACAATAGCAGTATGAATCAGAGCTACAGGGCACACCAGTATTTTCCTCACTAAGTGAAATGGAGTTCTTTAGGGAGTTTACTCACTGTTCTTATGTTAGCAACATAATAAAGCAATTACAATGACCTCCATAAGTTATTCCCATTAGACAAGGAAATATCTGGAAAAAACAAGGCTAAATTCATATTATATAAAATCCTGTATGTTTAAGTTTTTAGGACAACTATTCTTAAACCCAAGAACTATTCTTAAAACCAAGAAAGACTCACCAATACTACAGTATAGAATGAAATAAATTACTAGGATATTGGGCTGTATCATAGAAGCTTTCCAAGAGACTGCTTCCCATCCAAAATATTATTTGTGAAATTATGTCTTTATTCTTATTACTTTTTTTGTAAGCAAAAGTTGTAAAAACGTTAGTGGGCCCAGTCAACATGGTGACAAACAGCATCATAATGTAAACTCTTACATATATATACAAGACCTTATAGCAGCACTCCAGTACCTAAAGGGGCCTACAAGAAAGCTGCAGAGGAACGTTTTACGAAGGCACACAGGGGTAGGATGAGGGGGAATAACCATCAGGAACCACTGTTGAAAGAAAACAATCACGCAGCTTCAATCATGCCCCTCCTGCCTCCCCACTGTGTGGGCCACTGCAGAGCAGAAGACATGGCAGTTGGGTCCCCGGGGGAAGGACACTTCCTGTTCTCATTCACTTTGTTAATGCAGGTCCATAGCCTCACTCCTGCACATACCTGACTTCTGCTACCCCAGATCCTCAGCCTTTTCAGGCAAAAGTCCCCTCTATCCATCTTGCAAAGCAGCAGAAGGGGAGAGGGTTTGTACCACAGATGCCTTAGGAGCAGGCCTGCCAGCCCGACTCTTCAGCATCTGGAGGAATTGGATGATCCTCTCCCCAACTGCCCTTTTAATGGACAATCCTGTAGTATTTATGGGAGGGAGCTAAGAAAAACAATCTCCAAGTCCCCAGAGCAGTTATTCTTTTGTTCAGATGATCCAGTAAATCTTCAGCCCCCCCGGGCATGGCTGCCTGACCCAGAGCTGGCTGCGAGGAGGGCGGTTGGCAGCTCTCGGGAGAAGCAGCCCTGCAGAGATGCTGTGCTGCTGCCAGAAGTCTGCAGTTTTTGTTAGGAGCTGCTGCCGCTGCCCCAAGGGAGCACTTCGCAGCCTCCCTCCTGCCCCCCACATCCCTGTTCAAATTTAGTTAAGTTTTCCTTTGGAGTTCTTTCTTTCTTTCTTTCTTAACTAGTTTTTCCCTAGAAGAGTAACTACTTACTGTATAAAGCACCTCTTTTTCATTCAGTGTAACACTCAACCCCCAAACACCACACAGCATGGTGAGGTAAGGCCCTTAGGGCAGAGCAGGGGCCCCCTCACCACACCACAATGGCGCTTGGCCCCCCCAGCCCCTCACCCTGCCTCCCTTCCTGGCAGCAGGGCTGCTGGCGTCCCCCACAACTCACCCTTTCTGCCAGCTGAGGACTGAAGGTCACCCATGAGGTCCTGCTGTTCCTTGAAGAGGGGCTCACAGGGAGCCATCCTGGAGGAGGGCTGGCCTCAGCCTTGCACCAGGGCGCCATCATGGAGGAGCGAACAGCCTTGTGCCACTTGCCTCTCCACAGAGGAGCTGCCATGGGCAGGGCTTCTCCTCTGCTCACAGCAGGCGGGATGGTGCCAGCTCCTTTGCGAGGCCCTTCTTGCTCTTCTGGGGCAAGAGGAGCCCTCCACTTCTGTGAACGTGGGGAGCAGAGGGAAACAGGCTCCCCACAACCAAGCGCCACAGCGCTGCAGCCCCCTCCCAGCACCCAGGGCAGGGATAAGGAGCTGTACCCCCGTTGTGGGGAGATAAAACCTCTGGGGAAGATACGATCATCCTCGGCCTTTTCTCTGAGAAGCCCCTAAGCAACAAGCCAGCGGGGTGGAGCGGCATGGGGCAGGAGCAAGGGGAGGACACCGTGTGCCCCAGGCCCTGGAGGACATGGCTATGGGGGTGAGGAGCCTGAAGGAATGGTGTTGAGGGAGGAAGGGCTGCAGAACGGCCCGTCCACACTGCAGAAGCAGCCAGGCTACATGCTACTCTCTGAAATCAAAGCTCATTACCCAGGGGCTATTTTTGGCACCTGCTGGGCTGTTGATAGCTCACGTGCTGCATTTGTACTCCTGTTGCAGTAAAAAATCATATCCAATCCCAAAAAGAAATCCCGTTTGCCTCCCGAGTTTTTGCAGTGTCCTCTGTAATGATGCCTTTAAAACAGCAAATACACTTACCCCTCAGTTTACATGCTGACCACACATGAACACGAAGCATGGGCAAATGCATACTTACGAATAAAGCTGCCAACTGAATGTTTTCACTATCTATACATCTATCTCAGCCTGAAGAACTTTCTGTTCTGCTCTTTCCCAAACCTAATCAATTCACGGAATAAAGTTAATGAAAACAATAGCTGTGTTGTCTCTGGCCCAACTTTGTGGCTTAAGGAGAGGCCAGCTTCCCAACTTCCTTGATTTTCACTGAAGGCAATAATAAAGACCCTTCAATAAGAAAGACCCTTCAAATTACAGGTACCACCCATGGCCATAAAAGTATGTGGGCTTAGTCCGGTGGATTACTGACTATTCCTTATCATCTCTTATTACTTTGAAAGAAAGAAACTACCACTTTGGTTTGATAGCTTTATGTCCAGTGTCACAGGTGATGGTACCAGATAAGTGATGAATCAGGCTTGTGGTTCTCCCTCATCTATCTCTTACGTGACAATCTATAGACATTCCTCTTGGGTTTTGAGGCTTTTCCTGGGGAAGGAAGATACCTTCTTTTATTTCCCCCTCTGCTTGAAACCATTCTCTCCTTTAAAGGACAGATCCAGTGTGTAATTAGTTTGAAATAAACTTGGAAAAGGGTTTCCTAACTCTACTTGGTCTACAGGATATGCTGTAGGTGGGTCTCTTTGGAAAGGGCTGTCACTTGATTAAGAAGTTTAACAGTCTATGTATCATCTTGAAATTTGGGGCCTGATATTACAAGGTGCTAAAATGTAGCTTCACCCCTGAATTTACCACATCGGACTCCCAAGGGATTCAAGGGGAGTCTGGGGCACCTGACTTCTCACAGAATCACAGTGTAAGGGGCTGCAGTTTAAAGATAATTGCACTGTTCTCCATAAAACTGTACAAATCTGCATATTCTCAGCTTCTTCAGGAGTATAATAAATGGTTTGTTTCACCAAAGACCAGCAGAACTTCCAGTGGGGTTTGCTGGAGAGAGCTAATTGATTTGAGCTGTATTCTATAAACATCTTACATAGAAACCAATCCCAAAAGTCAGTCAGAAGGCTATTTTATTGCTCAGCTGTATAGCTGAAATTAAAGAATGTGGGGTTTTTTGCAATTTTTAGGGTCAAGTTCTGGTTTTCCTTGGTGTTTTTCAGGAAGCAGTCCTTCCTTCTATGATTCATGATTGTGTTGAATTGTCTAAAGTAGGAAATATCAGCTGGAAATGACTGTCTGGGAATGCAAAGGGAGAACGTGGAACTAGATCTTCTCCAGCAGGAAAAACAGCTGTTAAAAAACTGAGCCAACTGTGTTTCCAAGTAAATCCTGGAATGCAGTATGCAAAACAACATGCATTCGATCAGAAATCCTCAAAAGAAAAGACCATTTCGTCAAGCAGATTAGCTGCCTCAGATGAAGGACATTATAATCAAAAAGGAAACTTGCTATCCAGGTACTTCTGTAGGTCTTCTTTTCCTCAGTTTCTTTAATTTCCTTGATTCCAACAGGAACTGAGAATACTCCACACCGTAAAACAGATGAGGCTTTAAAGAGAGTATGACAGCAGGTACTGTCTCCAGACTGGAACTAAGCAAATTTCTCTTGACACTTAACAGCTTTCTCCTCAGACATCCCACACTCACTCATCCCTTTTGCTTTAGTCATCTCACTTCTGACTCTTAATGTGAATGATCTACAATATGTGAAAGATTCTACCCCATATATTAAGCTGCATATTGTTACTCAATCTTCTAGGCATACCTTCAGAGACATTTACACAACTGCCACATGGGCAAACAACAGCAAGACAGAAACTTTACCAGAGCTCTGGAAGGCAGACATACAGATTTTATATATATATATTCACAAGAGCAATTGTTTTATCTTAAAACCTTTCTAAAACAGGCATATACTGCAGGCTTTGGCAGTAGAGATAAAATATTATGGGATCCAGCCTTACTTTGTTTTTCTCATCCAAATATACACATTGTCATAACAGAGGAATACTTGCATCCAGAATTATTACTGCTGCTTGATGGCCAAAATGCCTCATACACTGCTCCACGCATGAAACTATTGCAAATATCCGTCTCTCCTGATCAATAACAGCTTCTTTGGGGTGGAGAAAAAGGAAAGAAGCATATACATGGTTCATTTAAAATGCAGTGACAAAAACAGCCTTTGAAGGCACGTGTTCAAAACAGTCCCATATTATTACAGATGGAAACAGTGAAGGAAGAGAAACAGAAGAAACAAAAGCCAGCTTTTGTGAGTTCCAGAGCAATCCCTTATGATCCTGGGTCTTGTATAAGATGATTTGGAAGCTTTGGAAAGGCATTCAGGGTCTCTCCCTGAATAAGGCACTGTAACACATTGTCTTCCATAAGCCTGGCCCAGTGCCATGACAGTTTCTGCGTAATTCTTTGCACGTTTTGCTAAGTGTTCTCTGTATATCTGTATAGATATCTACACATAGACATATATGTAATTTTCCATATGCTTTCCTGCAAATCAGAAAAACAAAATCAATTATGTAATGGGATACAGAATTCAGAATATGCTAAACTTAGTACCTGCTGACATGCTGCATGTGCCCCAAACTAAACCAGAGATGTATTGATTAGGAAGTTATGTGTACTTGAAGTGTGCAGATATAAATTATTCCTTCTCTCACTAAGTTTTCATACAGCCCAGCTAGGAGGTCTCATGTTTGACTTGCCAAGTAGCTTCTGCCCTTTTCAGGCCCCATCATCTTTTCAATGTATTAGCACTATTCCTGGCAATTCCTTGTATCATTCTCCATGACAAAATGTTGATTAGGGACAAAAGGAAAAAATGAAACCTTTTTTTTTTCAAGTCTTAGAATTTAGATCTCCAAAAGTAGAGAGTAGTGCCTTGAACCTCATCATCTTTGAACATAAAATGCTTAAGAGATGCATTAAGCACATCCCTACTCTTCTTATGGAAAAAAAATGGATAGTCTTCAAACATCATTCTCCATCTTTTCTTCTGCAGTTGAAAAAGAAGAGATTCAACTAGTGAGACTGAGTGGCTGGCCAGACTGTTTATGGAATACTGAGATCTTAATCTCAGTCACCAGCGCAAACTCAGCAACAACCACCTGTAACTGGTCAGACGCCTTTCAGTGAATCTGGGTGAGGTGAGCAACGAACCCTCACCAAGACTTACCAGAAACCAAAAAGCACAGGCTGTTGTGAGAACTGCCTGCTCTCAATCCAGCCCTACATACCATCTCCAGAAGTGACCTGCAGTAGATATCCTTTCCTTAAGAAATATGCCAAGTATAGCATTATCTTCCCACTCCAAGTGGTCAGTGATGTAGGGACTGCTTGAGACAGAGGTTGTAATCTTAATGCCACGTTTAACAGACACCAGTGGGTCTATCTTCTTTTAATCTGTCTAATTTTTTAATCCATTTTCAGCTCACATGGTCTTCTGCATTCAGTAAGCTTCACAGTTTGTTCTGTTTTCCTTCTGAACTACTTGCTTAAAAATATTAAAACTTCTTTTTGTCAGAATTACTAAATAATGACTTTCACGTTTACTTATTGTGTCTGTTGTAGCTATAAGCAAAGGTCACTATGAACAGTCCACTGCCTCTGACAGAAACCAGATCTATGCTGACTGTTTCATTTTACAGAATGATATTATTTTAAACCTTTTTGATTCTGCAATTCCCAGCCATGTTTTCATGGAAATCTTTGAGTACAGGACTCAGACACCCAGTTGTTATGTTTCAATCATACTTGTAAATTCAAAAGTCTGAGAACTGGGTCCTTGATTTAACTAGAGTTGTTACCTGCCACATGATGTGATTGTGTGAATTCATGTTTTATCTCAGTTCGTCTTCCTCTTCCTCATCTTCCATTTCCTCTTCTGAGTCATCCTCATTCTTTGAACTGTTGCTGAATTCAATGTTCCCTTCAATATCCAGGACTTGTAAGTGCTTTAGGTTTTGGAAGATACTTTCCTTCAGTGCTCCAACAGCAATCTTATTAAACCTTTAAACAAACAAAGAGGCCTTCCTGTTAAAATAAACCCATTTTTATATCCAACACAAAAATGAGCAGAGCAGGAGCAAACCATTCTGCAGAGTTACTCTAACCTTAGTTACATTCTTACATTGACACAAGTTACTCTTAACTTTACACTGACTCACAACAGCACTCCAGGAGTACTGATTCCTCTGGGTGGGAAAGGGGAGGGAAAGCAGGTTCTGATTAGCAAGCAGGCAAATTAAATAACTGAACAAGGTTTGCTGACAGCACTTTCTACCATCACAAAGGACCCTGCAGGAAAATAATGGAAAACATTAAGTATCTCCCACTGATTTCAAGTTCACTGACCAAGCTTTCAAAACCCTCTTAATTTTCTCAGCCCCAACCCTTCTTCCTCCTTCTACAACTGTATTTTGCAAGGAAAAAAATCATAATATTGGAATTCCACCCCCACAGATTCTTTCTCTTGGTATTCTGCTTTCTCCTTCCCAGAGAGGACAGGCTTCTGCTCCATAGCCCACATTTCAAAGTGTAATTTGATTTTTCATGAGATTCAGTGTCATCCCTTGATAGTTTAATTCTTCTTCCACGAAATTCAAAATACTGGCATAAAGAATCCCTTTAGAAACAAAGCAACATGCAATAATTTTTCATCTGTTATTTGGGTTTCCAGGAACTAATCTGCAATTTAAGAACCTCTCACCTACACTGTTTGGTCTGTTAGTCTTGAACAAGCTTAAAATCATATTCTGTCTACTATTCCAGATGTATATTGTTGTTTCACAGTATTGCAGTGATTAATAGTCTCCCATTAAGAAACATAGCTTGGGTGGAGTTGCCTCCTAAATACATTAGCAAAACAGTTTTGCAAATTCCTTTTTTTCTCTTTATATAGAAACATAGAATGTGGTATGTGGTTTCTGGTTTGCATCCAAGCATTCACTAAAATCTCATAAATGTGAGCAGCTGAATAGACAGACTGCTCTAATTTACACCAGACTTTGTAATTTTATTTGCTTGGTATGGAATCGTTCATCCTAAAAGGTACGCTTCAGAACTCTTCAGAACTCCAGAACAGTTTAGCTGCATCCAGACAAAATAAGGCCATATTTAGTCTTGTGCAGCAGGCAGCCTAGGTTTTTTGAACACATGCATTGGATCAGCTTAATGAAATCTTCCATAGGGGTTCATAACTTAATTCTAAGCAATATTTTCAGTAATGTACCATCAGATTAAAATTGTATATATTAGTGGGCCAGAATCTTGCTTCACTTCTTCCGGGATAAACCTCTGCTTAAACCAGTTATATTACTGTGAGTTTACACTGTATGTAAAAAAGGTCTGTATCTGCCTCCTACAAAAACAAAGTCCTCATCCAGCTGACAGAGTAGGATGAAAATGAAAAGCTTCTGAACTTAGTTACGTAAGTTGTAACTTGTCATTTATTTCTGACAAAACTGTCAAGGGAATGTGCACAACTCCAAGATTACTCATTCACGCATCACTCAAAGGGGATTCTGTCAAAATCCAGGACACAAGAGAAGCTGTAGTATTAAAGCAGAGTGTAAACTTTGAGCTCACAGCTGAATACTGGAGTATGATATAAACACTAATTTCCTAGAATTTCTAACATGCCTAATCCATTCTAACAAGCACAGAAAGGACACGCTCTCCAGACAGAAAGCTTGTGATGTGTATGCATGTCATTTCTGAGCAGATGAACACCGTTTCAGCATACGTTACTAGAAAACAAAGTTGCTTATTTAGAACGTTAGGGGTTTAAATACTTTCTACAAAGTAAGCACTTAGAAAGCGGAGGAAGAAGAAAAAACCTGGTGTGTTGAAGTGGAAACTTGACCTTACCTGAGGTAAATCCCCTTTATTTTGGGTGTGGATTCAAAAGCATTCTCTGAAACTGTTGTGATCTTATTGTTCTGAAGATAAAGATACTCCAGAGATTCTGGCAGGTCTGATGGGATAGAAGTCAGCTGGTTGCCAGCCATGTCTAGTGACTGCAAGGAACAGACAACAAGGGGTCAAATAAATGGCTGAATTTAAATATTGGCAGCACTCCAAAAAGAGATTTAAGTTTGACAACAAATGAGCTTCCAAAGGCCGGCTCTATAAGCACACCCCTCCTCCTCTGGAGGTTTATCCGTTGTTTTTTATATATATACATATATACAAGCACATACATGTAAGTCTATAAAAATACCTATATATATATGTACTTATAGAAAACTTAGTATGTTAACACTGCATAAGTGAGATGTTTATTTGTTGTGTCTCAAAATCATCTAGAAATAGGCTCTATTTTTCAGATGGTACTTTGATGAGTCTGCTTGAGAACTTCTCCCTTCTGGTGAGGTCAGAAAAACACCAACACTGCGTGTACAATGGCAATTGCAGATTGTCAGCCATGCAGAAAGGTGCAGTTTGAGTTTGTGCTGGAAAAACTGAGGCGATATTTATTATAGCATAAGGAAGTTAAACTCCCCCTAATTTGCATCAAGGTAAGTGTGGCCATGACAATTCTGCTCTCTTACACTACAATTCAGCACCATGATTTCGCATGAGACACCATGTTGTTTTGTTTAGGAGTCCCAACGTTTCTTTATCTCTGCCCCCAAGCTTTAGCCTGCTTTACATGAATTAAAAGCAGACTGGGTTTCAGATCTGCATGAGAATTCATTGGAAGCTGCTGCTGCAAACACTTCCCCAGCTAAAGTTAGTGACTAGAGTTACACATAAAAACATCTGCAAATAGAACACTGAGAATGTATGAAAACACCAGGACTAAAGGCCATGAAATTTATGCAAGAAAATGGATCAATACAAGTGCTTTGTTATCCTGTATTGTAGCATTTTCATTGCACCAAGCTGACATGCTAGTTGCACATTATCCAAAGCTGTACTTCTGCAAACAACTGTCACGATTTCAGTGCATTTATTCCCCACATAATCCTAGTGTAGCAAACAATTATGTAAATGCCTGGCTCTGCAATTGCAGATAGTCTTCACTGATTTCCATGGAAACAGTGTGGACTGAAGTGTATCCTGAGTACATGCACGATCAGGATCTTATGTGATAGTTATTTTCAAATCCATTCCAGTGCACCAACTCATAAACCAATGGCACATCTAAGCCTTTAACAATAAAGAAGATTCCTAATATACTATCATGGAAATAAGTAACAAGTAGTAATGCTGTTCCAGAAAAAAGCAACAGCCAAAAATGCAACATAAGTCTAATAGAATTTTAAGTACGTGCTATTATCTTTACCTTATTCAACATGAACAGGGTTTGCTGTGGGGAAGGTACAACTGAAGGGCCAATGTCTGATTCAGCAACACTGACACTGACTACAAGGGAGTGACAGTAGAATAGAAGTAACATGAAGCAGCTATGAATCAGGCCTTTTGAGAAGGACAGCTTGTCATTCCAACCAACAACCAACGCTGCCTAACAGGTCTCATGACCCATTTTTGTTTGAAGGAAGACCCAACCCAGATGACAGTGCCTGTCAATTCCAGCATCTATAGTTCTCAACAGCATCTTGCTTACACACTGCTTTTCAACTTAGATGTATTTGCATGCACACACACATCCATACACCCCTATACCTACCAGTGAAGCACCAAACAAATGCAAAATCTATTATTAAAGCCATGGACCAGATCTGCAGCTGGTGCAAACCAACAGGTTTACTGTTGCTGCATTGCTGATTCACATTAACTGAAAAACAAGCTACTCTTTATTCCCAGAAACAACTGAAAGGGAAAGGTTCACACTGATAAATGTTTGCATTATCTGTGAACACACTGGGGGCCAGTGTGACATATGCTCCATGTCCCTTATACCTGATCCATTCTGAGACATACAGATGGCTTGTCCAGTGACCTAACCATATGCATCCTTAGATGGTTGCCTTATGACACAGGTAATATCTTTTACTGCAGGGAACAGGCTTTTGCCTAAAAGGAAATGCAGACAAACCCTTCAGGCAGCATAACAACTTTGAAAGGGCATTTTGCACAGCATAAATGTGATTCTCCTGCCTGCCTTATGGTTTGTGTTTAACTTTCTCCAACAATTAAGCAAATTAGAAGGCTGCCAACTGAATCCAGGCCTCCCAGTGGCTATCCAGGTGCCTTAGCCAGCTCAGCTGCTAAATCCTGCAGCTTGGCCTGTCTGATTATAAGCTGATGTGGGGGCTTTGAGAATTAAGAGTGGTTTTGTTTATGCATTCCTCCCTCCTACTGTCTCTCTTTAGAGCCGATTTTAAATCTTTTGGGAGACAAGCTATTTGAAAGGCCTAGTTTCAGTTTATAATGACAACGTTTCTCTAATCTGAAAATATAGGACACCATTAAGGTTCAGAAACAAAGATGTTTTCACATTTCCCAGTATTAGCACCCTGGTCTGCAGTGGGAGGTACCCACCTCTGGCACAACAGCACATCATTTCTACTCTAGAAAGAGAGGGCATAGCACTTACAAGCCCCAAACATGAGGACCAAGCACATCTAGTATTGGTGCTATACAGACTGGCTTAGGCAGACAGACGAGGGCAGAAGCATTACTAAAACAGTCAGAGAAGGTGATGTTTTACCTGGAGACTGCTGAGTTCTCTCCATGCTCCTGAATAAATTGAACTCACTTTCAGTTTATTGTTGCTCAAATATAGTTCCCGCAGCTTTGTCATCCCAGACAAAGTCCCTTTTGGGATGATGCTTATCTCATTCTCCTTCAGCTTCAGAATCTGCAAGTTCTTTGGAAAGCCAAAGGGCACCGTGTGGAGATTGTTTCCAGAGAGATCCAAAGACTTCAGTTGCCTTAGTTTACGGAAAGCCTCCCGATGGATCTGGGGACTTTTGAGCTTATTGTAGCTCAGGTTCAGCTCTTCAAGGAAGTAAGTGGTAGCAAAGTCATTCCTGTTAATCTCAGAGATCTGGTTATGAAGGATCATAAGTGTTTTCACCCGTCGGGGCAGCCCACTGGGAATCCTTTCCAGCATGTTGTTGTACAGGTGGACAGTGTGCAGCTTCTTTAAGCCCTGGAAGGCTAATGGGTGAATACCTCGGGCTTTTAATTTGTTATTGTGGAGCAGAAGATACTCCAGGTTCTTAATTTGGGTCAAGACATCTCTGCCGATCATCTTAATTGCATTCTTCTCCAAGTGAAGGAGGACGATGTTCCGAGGTAAACCACTTGGGATTTGTGAGAGGTTATTGCTGGACAAATCCAGATATTCCAGACTAGACAATTTCCTAGAGAAAGCAGGAAAGAAAACACTCTCCGTTTAGATTGTGCAAGGTGAAACCATAACCAACTTCCCCTAAGATTTTACAATCTTTGCTTTAGAGTCTTTTAACCCAGCACAACTCCCACTACTGCCCTTTTTTGTCTCATGATATGACTGATGTGGACAGCAAAACAGGGAGCCACCAGGGATTAGGACTAGGTGCTGCCATTGCTCCCCAGCCACACTTGCGAAATAACCTGCTGCAGTCTACAGACATCCAAACTGCCTCTGGGCTGAGACCTGAGATCAGTTTTGCAGTCTACTGTTCTCCCATTTGACACCACAGACAACAACATGGGAGCAATGTCAGTGCACCAGTACCACAAGAAAGATGCCATGGGAGCACTACTAGAACACAGAATTTAGCCCTTGCTTTCACAGAAACAAAGCCTGAGCACAAGTCTTTCTGTCACTCTGAAAGTTGTATATTGAAACTGAAGAGCAGGTCTGCTTTCTAGCTGATGAAATATTACTCTTAGGAAAAGCAGAAATGCTCAATTCAGTGGCTTAGGCTAAGATGGTGAACTTCTCCTGACCCTCCAGCATTATGGAAGTGACTCAGGGCTAGAGCTGCTTTGTGTAAGCTACTGAATCTGGATTCCATGGACTCAGTTGAAGCTAAAATAAATCCCCAGACCAGCCACTTACACCAACTGGATGTGGATCAGTGGTGTTACATGCCAGGATTGAGGAGCCCTCCCTGTATTTCCTCTTATTTCAAGTCAGTTTCTCAGTTCAAATGAGGCTTTTAATCCGCACATGGCACTATATAACCCACTACAGATGACTAGAAAGTTTTCAGGAAATGCAAGAACTAAAGCATTACAGACACTACTTACTGGCTACTACACTGCTATTCACAGCTACCCAAGCTTGCTCTGAACCAGCAAATAATACTCCTTGGATAAAGCACTTCATTGCTGCAAGTTGAAACGTTTTCCCTGCTTGGGTACATCTCAGAAGCTCTGTGCTGTGGTGTACAGTCAGTATCATGAGAGCAAGGAGCAATATCCACCCCCTCTGCTGTGAATGGTGCCTGGGCTATAGCCACTGTACTCTGTTCATCAAAACCTTAACAGAAATGGTATGTCCAACATGAGCTGGTGGTGGACACAAGACAGCTATGGTAAATTGCTCAGGGAGGTCTCTGGGAGTGCGAAGTGGAGAAGGAAAACACAGTCTGATACACTGTCATGTCTGAACATCAGAAAAGTTTACAGAACTTATGAGCAGGACAGATTATGTGATCTGGATGTTCAGGTGGAAGAAGGGCAGCACCCAGTGCAAACAGAGACACCGTTAACTTTTTGAAGTGTAAAGTCCCAAGCTAAATTTAGGACAGCCCAAGGCTATTTCTGTCACACCAGTTTGTAGCAAAGCTTTTGCAGCCATCTGGCTATTGAGCAGCACCACTGCGTCCCTGCCTACTCCAGCAATCATCTGCACTGGGGTACAGCTGTGCCAAATGAATTCACAACTGTGGATCTGTGGCTGCTTTCAAGTCATCTTCCCAGAAACACAGAAGTGGCTTTAGCAAAGATGAGGGTCTGGCCTTTAACTTCCAGTGATAGGTCCTTGAAACTTAAAGTCTCAGGTAATCTCACTTTTGACTAGTTTGGAAGACCAGAGAACCAGCTTCCAACACTGTTCTGGGTGGCCTTTTCCCAGAAGGCACTCAGTACCTGATGTGATGGGGTCTCTGGCAACCAGGAAGTGATGCAGTCTGATGTTCAGTGTTGTGTCTTCTGCATAAAGGTACTCTCAAGTGTGAATTCAAACCACTGAGCCAGATGTTTGTTTTTGAATGGCAGCATCTGAATCTAAGACTTTTCGTATAGACTTAGCAGAGAAATGTGTAATGTCATGCAGCTTTAATGAATGTACTTTGTTCAGTAGGTGTATGACTGTACCAGAGGAGGCAGAAGACACAGAGGTACAAACTACAGAGCCCAGTCTCACCAGAAGGTTTCATTGTCCATTCCTTCATTAGTCAAGTAGTTATTCTGTAAATACAGCTCCCGCAGACCTGTAAGTTCACTGAAGGCTCCTTTGGGAATCTTCTCCAGCTTGTTGTTCTAGAGCCACCAGAAGCACAAAGCACATCATGTACATAACATAAGACAATCAGGTTCTGCTCAACTAACACTAGACAACTAAACTTCAAAAGGGCCAGACATGAGGTATTTCAGGGAGCACGACAATTCTGCTTAAGAAGCAAATACAAATACTAGACTGAAATATTACAAGCTGTTTTTATTGATTCCCCATGGAATCTTTGGGTTAAGAAGGTAGAATTTGCCCCCTGCCTCCCAGATGGTTTTATTTTGTATTCATAGTCCTTCCACCTATGTGCAAATATATAATGTGATCCAGGCAACTACCTCTGGAGTTTGCTCAAGATTTCTGGAATTTTTAAGATAGATTTCACCATAAAGAAGAATTAGGTTGGGAGCTGGGAACCAGCCATCCTCCCAGCAAAAACAGTATTCCAAAAGTTACAGTTCCTGCAATGCAGATCCCAAAATAATTACTTCTATTGCCTTAGTGCCACTTTGGAGTAGCCAGTGGGCAGATGCAAACAAAACAGTCCACTTAGAAATTCCATACAGGAATTGTAGCAATTGTAAAAGGATAGATAAACCACTGATACTTAATTTGTTAAGCTTCCCACAACCCATGTAAACACAGAAATGTGACGGACTAACTAACTAGATTCATGTGCCAACTAATACAAAGTGGATGCCTCCACAGACAGCTTTGGCTGAGTGTTTCAATGAATAGTGAAAGAAAAAGAAAAAGAAAAGCTCTGCCACATCTTAAGTGCACCTCTTGGACACTCTTGGTCCACTACTGGCCATCTCATTTCTCATTGTTCTGGTTTTTTCTCAGTCAAAATATCAAGGTAAATGTTACTGCTGAGAGGCAGTGCACGTGAAAACAAAATGCTCACTTCTCTCTTCAGCTCCTCTGCCCTTTACACAATTGGTGACAGCGGGGAAGGATACGAGTTCAAAATGTAGTCCTCAAAGTCTGAGACCCCTTTAGGAGATAATGATCACCTTTAAATGGCAATAAAATGCAGGGGACTTTGCAGAGAAATTCCAGCAATTTACAGGATCGGACTGTTTGCCTTTACTTTTCTTCAGTCTGGAGAAGCCTCTTTTCTAGAACACTTTAATGGGAATTAGTAGTGAAACCTTCAAGGGAAAAGAAAATTGGGAGGCAACAAAGAACTGCCTAAGTCCAGGGGCTGATAACAGGCTCCAGTCTACACACATCCAAGGAGCTGTCAACGCTTGGAGCAAGTGGAACCAGGACTCCCCACTGCTACTGCCCTCCCATCATTAACAAGGCTGAGGTCTCTAGCACAGACATGATGAAGTGTTTTTATCAAAATCAGATGACACGGAATTAAAAATGCTGGAGACTAGTTAATACCACAACTTCTGCTATTGCACTGCTGCTGGAGAAGTTGTAGCAGCAAAGAATCGCTGATCCAAACTTCTGTGTCATCTGACTTGCAAGTTTGGTAGCAAACAAAAACCACTGATGCTAGGGAACAGTAGTCTGTGTGAAGCGAGTTAGCAAGCAAAGCCAGCACACAGTGGGCAAGCAGCTGTCAGGAAAACAGCCTCATCAGTGGCAAACTTAACTAGGAAGGCAACCACTGGATGGCCACAGGGAATGATCTACCTTCTAGCACTAGTATGTATTAACATCATTACATGTAGGGAAGAGGCAAACAATGCTATCACACAGACACTGGCAATACATTCCCCTGAAAACAGAGAAGCATTTTGTTCCCTGTGAGCATTTTAGTGTTTAGCAAAAAGAAACTGTTGCTTATGAACAAAAAAGTAAGGGCATGGGAGACAGCTACTGTTGGGGATATAGCAGACAAGACTTGCAATGGGCCTGGGAACATTTCCAAGTGCACTGAAATGGCTTGGCTGTACAAACACAGTACTCTTGTCACAGTCATAAAGAAATACAAAGCCTTGTTCTCATTACCTTTAAGTGTAATTTATATAGTGCTGGAGGGAGATTCTTTGGAACATATTTCAAGAAATTGCTGGACATGATGAGTATCTCCACATTCTTAGAGCCATTGAACATATTATCAGGTAACCCAGCATCTGAAAGTTTATTGTTGTGAAGATACACAGATCTGTTGGAAGGAGAAAGAAGATGAAGTTAAACAGATAGTGAGATCTGGGGGGTTTGTTTACCATGAGAGGGCTGTTTAAAACCTGTATTTCAATCTTTTCTTCTTTCCTTGAGATATTTCAACACAGTTTTAAAATGTGCCCTTCAATTTAGTTAGGAAGATAGATGCAAAACCAAATGGTTGGTCCAAATACTCTCTGAAATGTAGGTCCATTCAAAATCCAAACCTGCACATGAATACTAATTTCACATGTAGCGTTATCTTCTTAACAAGAAACTGAGTGCAAGTCTGGGATTGTGCAGTGCTTTGAAACAGAGAACATCAGTGTGGTGGCCTCATGTGAGAGGGTTAGAACTCCTATCTGATTAATAGATATGTCTCCAATTTTAACTTCTGCTCGGAATCAAATCTGGGCAAAATCAACATGTATTAAGAAAGGGCTGTCTCTCACTCCTCTGTTCTTTCTGCCGCCATAATGACTGGAAATACCCCAGGAAATAGTTTCTCTCCTACTCCTAGAACTCAGAAAGGTATAGAATACTGACAGGAAGAGCAGATTTACTCAACCTGGGAGAATTCTGGTTTTTAATGAACTTTCGGGATTGAGAGAAAGCATGTTTCTTATTCTCCCTTGGCCCTTCTTGCTTTTAGCCTTTAATATTCAAGGAAGAGTTTCTCCAATCAGATTTTTAATGGATTCATTCTTTCTTACGCAGGTTTTAATTCTGTATAAAGCAATGGACACCTATGAAGTTATTCCTGCTTTTCATTGGCTTTAATTGCTAACTGAATTCATTTGACTTCTTTTTAACAAAAGAAATGACAGGATTTTACTGACTTTGATTACCTTTTCCTTTCCTGTGCTTACCCCAAGGTGCAGCAAGCCCCTAAAATTGTGGAGGCAGGTTAAAATTCCAAGAGAGCACAGTGTCAAAGTGTGCTTTTCTAACTTGATCTTGGATTCTTTACCAGTTGCAGAGAACTTGGCAACATCTTTCTGGAAGGAAGGAAAGGCTCAGTATGGAAACACAATCATGTGATTGCACACTCCAGGGAGTTCAGAACCACACTGAAAAGATTGTTCACCCTGCATTGGTCAGCTGTACTTTTAACTCACAAATATTTGCCTTTCTTAAAACCTTTCCAAATAATCTGTCTGAGACCATGAACTCTGCTGAGGGCAAATAAACCAACTGAAACAACCGTGTTTGTTAGGGTTTTATATCAGCAATCTTGGAAATCAATGAGTTATTATTCTGATTGAAATTAGTGCTGGTATAGGACAGTGTGAAAATCACCTTCAGAAGACTGCAGGAATTTCAATACACAATCAAAACACAGCAGCTTCTGTGACTTAGATTAAGGAATAACACATGCATTTTTCCAACCTAGTTGACACTATGATACTATAAATCTAACTTCATTCATGATGAGATATTGCCAGGAATCGGTGAGCAAATCAGCCTTTCCAGCTACCAAGAGCCTACCAGACTAAAGGCCAAGTAAGTTCAGTGTAGCTTCAGCTCTCAATGAATTCAGTGGGAATGGAAAGTTCTTTAGTTCATCACAAGACTGAGCTCTAGGAGCTCAACTGGGTCAGCTGTTACTAACTGCTTCCCAACTTGGAGGTGTAAATTGCTACCAACAGAGTTTGAGATGTCTTTGCAGGATTCAGATGCTGCGGTGTCCTTATGGATTCCTCAAAATGCCTTTGGGAAAGACCATATCTCACAGGAGGTTGTCTATGTGCATCTGAATTTGAGATGGGCCAATGTGTTGCCCTGGATCCAGCTGAGAAAATCACAACCTGAAACTAGCAGAGAGACCTTTGAAACCACACCTGAGGGTATGAACCCCTCTGAAGGTGGTAAAGTGCTTTCATATAGTTGAGTTATACTCAACTGCAGAACTATGTACTCTCCACCTGATGCTATTCTTTTAAATGAATGGACTGTGATAAAACGAGGGATTTCTAAACAGTTCATCTCCATTTTGAGAAACTCTTTTCAACTCACAACTGACACACAAAGAAAATGGAGACAACTTCATTTTTATCTACGCAAAACTGCCTGGCAGCTAGTGAAAGCCCTTGGAATGTGTTTGTTTGAGAGATTATTTGATCTTCCATGCTGAGAATAACAAACAGGCAGCTTCTTTCCAAAAACCTTAAGTAGGCAATAACATGGTTTAGCCAGATAGTTCTTATCACCCACCAACTGCATCCAAGCAGTGGCAGAACACTGTCATTGTTTTACTTCCCAACCCCTTACCTCAGGTTTGGTTTCTGTCCAAAAGTGAGCCCATAGATCTTGGTGAGATAATTGGCTGCAAAATCCGCACTGATCAAGGTGTTTGGTAGGAATTTTGGAGCCACTGTTAGCTGTAAAAGAAATATCCAGAGGTGTTCCCATTAAATGCAACAGATGTTGTAACCAACTATTAGACCAGCAACAAAATACTTGCAAATTTTTTTTCTCTAAACAGGCACAAATAAATGAAACTGAATGCAGATTGCATGAATGAAAACAAACTGTCCTCACTCACTAATCTCTCCAGGAAGGAGACAGACTTTTGCTCCAAGATAAGTGAATGTTTGTTTTGGTTGGAAGAAAGAGTCCTCTTTATGGTGGAAGAAATCAAGAAATTGTTATTCAGAGCAAACACTTTGCTTGCTATTGTTCCTAATTCCTGCCGTGCCAAAAAAAATCCAACCCAACTATTTACCCTCTTATCAAAGTATATTGTAGGGGAGAAGTGTCACTTCATATGTCTGTTCCAGTATTGTATCCATTTATGATGATGTTTTTAATGACGGATTCAGGTCCCTGAAGGACAGGGATGCTTCTGAGCCAAATGATGGAATAGCAGATGGGACTTCAAAGCCGAGACCTACTGTACAGTGGTAGCTTGTTCGTTAAACGAGTGATGTAACAAAAAGAACATACAGAAAAGTCCTGTCTCCAGCAGTTGATAGTTGACAAGAGGATTTGATGTGTTTGCCCTTGCTATTTTTACCAGTGATTTTATAAAATAATACTCAGAACATCTGCATCTGAGCAAAAAGTGGTGGAGTGAAAACTAATGATCAAAAAAGCTCAGTTTTACAGAGCATCCAGATAATACAACAGCTACATTCGCTGGGTGGCTGCTAATAGCAAAGTCATTCCCCTAGAAACCAAGAATACAATACAAGCTGGGGGACAGCTTTCTGGAAAGCATAAACCCAAAAGATTCATGCATCAAGATTAAGCCCTTGGGAAACAAATTATTAACTCAGTGTTGTAGTGGACATGATCCTCGAGCACACAGCAGCAGGCAGGTGCCATCGCCCTGGTTACAGATGTTAACTGTAGTACTAATTAGACCACTCTTACAGCATTTTACATACCCTCTGAAGGGCTCTGGAGAGAACATCTTTTCTAGGGAGATACTGAATTCTTTGTCATCTAAAGCTTTGAGATCAGGAGGGGAAACTCTGGGCAATGGAAGAGATCAAGCCTTCTAGCTTGAAATTCTTTGAATCTGTAAAGCTTCCTCCTCCCAGCACTGCTGCATGGAACAGCGCTCAGTCCCTACAGCCAGCAAGGCACAGCAAGGCTCACATGGTGAGAAAACTTAAGTTTTCAAATTACCATAAAACTACACTTGGTTATTAATAATAGTGTAAACCCAGAAATACTTAAAAGATGAACAATGTGTGAGAGAACAGACACTGAAGAACTGCCTAATCCAAGCCTTGAACTATCCACTTACCGAAAGGTTGCCTAGATCTGTCTTTACTTGTTTATCAAGTGTCAATTGATGGACTATATCCATGAACTTCAATTTACTGGACTTTATGTAATACAGTCCTAGTTTTTAAAAGATGAAAGTACATTATTTACTGGCTTTCATGCTCACCTGTGCCAAAACCTCCATCCTTAAGCTGTGTTAAATGTTTAATGGTCACAAACACAAGAAAGATCTTTCCCACAAATCACACTCCTATCAATCAGTGTTTCCAGAGAGTATGTAAGCAGTGGCAATAGGCATTTGACATATTGCTACAGGTGCCCCAGTACTGCTCTTGGCTTTGCTGGGAATCTCTCAGCTCCTGATCTGGGAGACATGATTTCAGGGAGGTGGATAAAGGCAATCATCTCTGACTAGGAAGGTCTGACAGTGCCTCAGAAATAAAACACTACCATGACATAATACTGGGAATTCAGACACAAGAAACAGACTTAATCACTTTCATACTCAGTGGCACATTAAAGCTTTTCTCCATCAACAGGGTCTATTAGGTCATAAGTTTTATACATAACAAAGGGCATGGCTCAGATCTGTGAAATGAGAGCCATCAGAACCACAAGAAAGAGGAAAGAGAGAAGTTTCATCCCAAAAGAGTTTTCACTTGCTCGGGACTTTGCTTTGGCATTTCAGCACTTAGTCATGAGACTAATTGATCTTCACTGCCTGACTGCTTGAAGGATTAGTGCTGGATTGTTGCAACTGTTAGCAAAACTAAAGTGACAGAGTAGCTCTGTCTCGCACATGGCCTAATCAGTACCAACGTGTGATTCTCCAGATGCAATTATCTTGCAGCTTTATGGCTGGATCTTCCCTTTCATATGGCAGATAGTGTTTCTCTACTGTTAACTAATTACTTAACCAATGAACTCAGAAGCACTATACAGAAGTTACTGTCAGGTTTAGAACAAGTTTTCTTGTTTCTAACAAGCTTTGACATAAACAGAAGTACTGGTCCACGTGAATCCCAAATCACTTTGGGGATATGGAAAATGTAAGACCTTCTGTCACCAAAATCCCCAGCTTGTAGTAAATGACAGCTCAGGACCTGGTCTACAGTTGGTGGAAGAGATTTGTGCTATTACTGTGAATATTATGTGACAGATCCAAATTATGAGAGTTGAAAAATTAAAAAGGGAACTACAGGATCCATTCTTCCTCATCTTTGTCTTGAAGTACTTGTTACTCATAAGCCACAGAAGGCTTTTAGTCTGTTCTATTTCTTTTCTTTGACCACCTATGCTAGTTTAACAGCAGATAATTAAGCTACATCCGATGGGATCACAATTGGAGATAAAGCAGCATTAAGATGATCCATAAAACAAGGAGCAAACTACCAGCAAATCCCTGCTCTCCTCCAGACACCACAGTTACTTGATCTGCAGCGTTTCCTGCTGCAGAGTGGATGCAGTTTGAAGCCAATCTGGTTTGTCCTGGCTTGGGACTTATAAAGAAATGTGTTATTTTTGTGGGTCCACAACTTCTCAGCATAACTAGTTCTGACATTCGCTGATGTTTGCATTTTCTTTTGGGATCCTATTCTCTCTGCAGTAAAGCCAGAAAAACCAAACACTTTGTTTTGTCACACAGGGAAAATTGGAGTGCAAAGTTCTGGAATATTAGTCACAGTCTGGCTTGTTCATTTTTATGGAGTTCTTAACTGCCAAGATTGTTATATGGAAATGGTGCTTGAAAGGGAGAAAAGAACACAATGTTACTGTACTGAGGAATAGGTTCTATTCTCAATCACTCCATACAGAAATCTGTGGAGTGATTCTGGATGTGTCTTGGCCTGACTGAAACCTGAATGTGGCCTCCTGAATGCATATAAGCAAAACATGAAAAGGTCACAGATTTTAAGAGGATAATAAAATATATATACAGACATGCATATTAATATATATTGAGAGAAAGAGAGGGAGGGATAGAAGGGTTTTATAGACAAAAGAAGCTCTGCCTGATGTTTTAACTTAAATTTTTCTGTGGCATCCCAGTTTCTTCTGTAGCAAATATTTGTGGACAATCACCGGGGATGAAGAAAGCCATAACAGGAACCACCCAGATGTAAGCGTATGTGGGAAGTTCTTTCATTTCCTAAGGCTTGGCAGGGAAGATGTGCTTCTGTGAGGACATCCAACTTGGGTCATTAATAGGAAAGCACCTAGGATCTCCTCCATTAAAACAGAAATCCAGCTCCTACCGCTGCAGCTAACAGAAGAAATTAATAACTTGCCCAGTTTCACTCCCCATCAAGCCTAGTAAGAATGGGAGTTGAGGAAAACAGATCTTGATGGCTCAACCACAGGCATTAGGAAGTGTTTGTTCACAAATTTGTCAACCAGCCTCCTCTGATGAGATATGCAGCACTTCACATCATTACCTCCCAGCGTATTTGCATACAGGCAGCTACCACATCTGCATGCAGCTGTTCCTAAGCCTACTAGAGACAGTGGTAACTTATAAATGCAGAGGCTCCCTGTACCTCCCTGCACAGAAGGGAAACCTTTCACCAGTTGCACTAATAAGTAAGTGTTCAAAATACACTGGCATGTGTACCCTCTAATCTTTTAGCATACTGATTGTCTTGACCTGAGATGAACCTGCATTAGAATATCACTTCAGCACAACTGTACTTATGTAGAATGTATTTATTAAAAGAAGTAAAGACTTGCTTGTTTAACTTTCAGAATCTGGTTAGAAAATAACTATGAAAGCCCTGTGAGCCTCTTACCTTATTGTTTGCCAGGTACAGGTAATTCAGGTTCTCCAGATGCTCAAATGCTTCCTCTGGCAACCCTTAAAAACAGGAATAACTCATCACTGACATCAGCACCTCCTTGCCTCTCTCAGTGAAGATACCAGAGGGCAGCTTCTCCTCTCAGATAATACATTTAATGTGAGATCTAGGTATTTTTCATTGCCACTGAAACAATCTGACTCAGATCTATTGTTGTCTCTGTTTTGGTTTTTAAAATTAAAACCAAACAAACAAAACACCACCACCAATAGGAGACCATTAAAATCCTAACCATGGAAGGCTTGTGGCCAACCCCAGGGGCAAGGGTCAGGCACAGAGCTGTGCTGACTCGCTGTACAGCTGATTATCTGTGCTCACAGCACCGTGCTATTGAGAAGCTGGTTATCTGCTCATGGATCAGCCAGTCCTTTTTCTTGGAAGGTTATAATCTGAGGTTGTTTAATGATCAGATCAATCTGATCTATGACCATGATGTTGCCAAAGTAATAGAACACCTGCATGTCATAACCCTTCTCTTGTTCTGCTCCTCCACAATCCAGACTGCCACGCAGTAACCAGCTCAGAAACTGATCCAGCTTGGTGCTTATTATCCCCAATAATTACTAATTTTCAGCTGAATCACTCCACATCCAGCTGATCACACAAGCACAACTGCTGTCACAATGGAAAAGCTGCAAATAACATTTTCACCTGGCACTTAGATAATCATAACTCAAGGGTGAAGCTATTTCCCATGTCAAAACATAGCGGAAACTGCACTGAAGCTTGGGAAAGAAACACCAAGCCCCAAAGGTAAAATGTTAAAAGTCTGAATCTATTACAGCCTTCCTTGTGCTATGTATGAGTGCTGTTTTGGGTCCCATGCAGAACATACATTCTCAATAAAGGCTGTTCTCTGTTATTGGAATAAAGGTAGCAACAGCATTCAGAGTAACTGGGTGACACACAAGTTAACAACAATTTCATCTTTTGCATTGTATATCCTCCTCTCTTCATACTCCTCCATTTCTTTTGCTTTCCTTACTAACCCCTTGATGAATTTCTCCAATAAGCATATGATTTAGCAAGCAAAACCTGCCTACACAAATCAAAATGGTTTTCTAAGAAAGGCAGAAGTTGCCTTATTTGCAATGTATTATTCGTATTTATACCAATTCAACAAGGAGTGAACTGGACTAAACTGCACTGACTGACCAGCCTGAACCAAACAAGTGGATTAAGAAACAAGGTCAGTCACAAGGAAATCATTCAGCATGTAGACATTCCTGGTTCTCAAGCGCACTGCATTGCTGTGCCTGTGGGACCACAGGGAGTTTCTTGGATGAGAAGATCTCACGCCACAGTACACAGTGCTGCTGCCAGGTCTCCTCCACTGGTTCAGTAAGGCTGCATTCTTATACACTGAGTATTATATTTCAGATGATAAAGTGCCTCCATGACCTGCGTGATGGCCAAAGGAGTGAGGCTTATAGCTAACTACTCCAACCAAGTCAATCCATCACTCTGAGGCTTTCCTTATCAGCTGTCACTGAACTCATTGCATAAGCTGGTGGTGTGGAGGCTCTGTCCACTTTGTGGCTCTGCTGGCTTACCTTTTGAAGTCAGCCTGTTGTTTTGCAAATTGAGAGTTTCTAGTCTGTAAAGCCGAGCAAGCTCTTCTGGAAAGATTTCTTCTATCTGGTTATTCTAAGAAAATGGAGAGTGTTAATCACCAGCAAAGTAATCCAAGAAGGAGCCCAATAAACCCAGACTGTGAACTCCAGTAAAATTTGGAAATGAACCCACCGTGTCAAATCATTGTCAAGACTTCTCTCCACAACGAGCCAAATTCAGATCTCAAAACCAAGACGTGCAAACCCAGCAGCATTTGCAGACCTGAACCAAGTTTTGCAGCTTGTGCTCGCCTCCAGAAACACCCGGCTTATGCACTGGTAGCACACAAAGAGTGTGACCACACCAGGCAAGGCCTGTAATCCATCTGCCACAGCCAAACCTCACAGCTGCAGCAGAGCATTTGCTACAAGGCTAGCACTGTGGATTTCCAAGTTTATTACTTCTGTTATTCATGGGTTGTTTTAAAAACAACTATTAATGGGTAAGGAAAGTCCAACTGGGCTCGCTTTTGCTGGTTGATTGCCATCAGATTTTCATTAACATGCTGACTAACATTTTGCCCATTAATGAGTGATTCTAGTGTTTCAGCATCTAAGGGAACAGCTAAGGACCCACCACGCAGGAAGCCAGGCCAACACACAGAAAGTGGCAGCTGCTGCTCCAAAAAGCTTCTTTGCTTTTGGCAGTAGAGGCGGGAGCCATGGCTAGCACACGCCTGGGACAGATCTGCTGAGGAAGGTGCCAGCTAACGTTGCAGCATCTCTGAGCATGCTGCACTCAGATGGAAAGCTCTGAGCAAAATCTGCATTGCACCCATTGAACAGAACTGGCAAACAGGAGCAATAGGCAAAAAGCAGCTGGTTAAGGGCCAAAGAGGCACTGGAAAGCCTGGAAGTGCTGCCACTGCCCAGAGGAGGAGGAGGAATACCCACAGGGCTGCCATGTTGTGGCGCTGCTCATGCCCTTGGGTGTCAGAGCACAGGCAGGGACAGGACATCTGCCCAAACGCTGGTCACTGATCATTTAACTAATGACAGAGCATGGAAGCCTGCTGAAGGCTTAGGACAGACCTGAAATCTCATACCCACACATGCCCTTATCCTGACAAGATACGGTGTCTCTGCAGCAGAACCACTTGTCCTGGCCGCAGGCGGGCAGCAAGCACAGCACCAGGCAATGCCATGTGGAGACGGACGGCTTCAGCCGTGCTTAGAGCAACCTGCTCCAGTGGAAGGTGTCCCTGCCTGTGGCACGGGGCTGAACTGGTTGAGCTTTGAGGTCCTTTCAACCCAAACCAGTCTGTGTTCACAGCACTTCAACCAGCACGTAGTGCTGACATAAAAATTCTCATTAATGGAGTAATTTAGCCCACCCTTTTCAAAGGCACATCACCAGGAACAGTAATTATTAGTTT
>NW_009938984.1:0-30708 GCF_000696875.1 Nestor notabilis | reverse complement strand
GGGTGTAACATGAGAGTCCGAATTCCTGGTGTCTGACTCCAGTTGCATAAAACTCCTGGGAAAACAGAAAGATTTAGCTATGGCTTTCAGTTATAGCCACTGGAAAAGGCAGATTGTGACAAGCAGCAATGCTTTAGAACAAGACTCATATATAAAGTGAAAAATAATAGCATCAGTTTTTAGTAGTGCCCTTTACAAGTGGCTAAGAAATGGAGTGATGACTAAGACAATAAAAAGCAGTGACAAGTATAAAACCACCATGGATTTCAATACTATATTTAAATTATATTTTTATGTCAATGGAAGACTAAGGATGAAAATCTTTCATATTGACAGCTGCGAAGCAAGAGAAGTTGTATCTCCCTGATAATGAAAGTTAAAGACATAAGTTAGAGACTTGAGAGTCTCGAGACCTTCAGCTCCCACTTCCGTTACATACACATTTGGCGTATCGAGACAAACGACAAGGAGGCATCCAAAATGCCTACTGACAAAGAGATTTCCCTGCATTGGTATGTCTCCAGTGGCACCCACTGGAGCTTTGCAGACCTAGCTGAGACAGACATCTTCCATCATGAGTATTTTTCAGGAGTTCCTCTACTCTTTTTTTTTTTTTATTATTTTTCAGAGTGTGGTTCCAAAGGTGCGTTTTTTCCATAAAAGCACACTGTTATCTTTGTGTACCAGTAAACTGGTATTTGTCTGAATGATCACCTATACAGTTTTCACAGTCATTTATCACAATGAAACAGCAGTGGTGAAAACAAGAACAACCTACGTTACCACTGCTCTTTCTGGGGCAAATACTCTCCTCCATTAGAGGAAAAAGAAATCAGAATTATGCGGGGAACCACTGTGACCCCTTGATACTGAGTTGGCTAGGTCTATCATACATCCAAGCTTAAACACAGATTATTATAATAAAGACAGGGGAGAGGAGACTTGGGAATGCACTGCTTAACTGTTGCTCAACTGCTACCAAAACAAACATCCCATTGGGCAAAACGGAGGCATCCCAGTTCAACAGAAAGGAGGACAGCAGACATCAGCAAGAGGGTCTGAGCTACCGAGTTGCTTATCCTCAAGTGAAGCATACAGACTTCCTACAATAACCTGAAACAACACAAATAAACAACATAATTATATAGTCACCTACTTCAGATCAACTGCTAGGTCTAACGAATCTACCTTTTTGGATTAGCAGACAGGGAGCAGTCAATATCTGATGTGACTGACTGATGTCATGTTGTCACAGGATTTGTACTTGTACATTTTTGCATGTAAACAGTTAACAGATGTATAGAGTTCACAAATGTAGAGAGGTCATGTTTGGAATCTGCTACAGCAGCCAAGAAGGAAACAGGATTTGAAAGCAATCTTGGAAGATGTAATCTTCATATATCTTAAAGCCTCTCATTCTGGGTGCCAAAGCAAGCAAGATCGAATCAGCAGTTTGATAAAAAAGAGCCAAGTAGCTACACTTCAGTGTGTATTGGGTATAAACTTAATGCTTAAATCTCAGAAAAGGAGCCCTAAAATATTTTTGTGAACTAAAAAAAACAATAAAAAAGGAAAACAGAAAACTCAGTTCAACTGAATAAATTCACCTTCTCTTTTACCAGTCTCGACACTGTTCATCTATTAAAACAACCAAATACTGATTAACAGAAAATTCTTACTGAAGTTTTAGTATGACGGTAATTGCCAGTACATAGTGCTATTTCAGTAGGGAATGACTTTGTGAAGAAAATAAATTACATTATTTCAATTTATCTTTTAAAACAATCCCTAAACCCCCTAAAACCATGCACCATTATCATCTATTAACATGTTATTCCACTCATTCATTTTCTAGAAACAAGATCCAAAACCACTGCTCAACATCTTTAATGTAGGAAGCTGGGAGGTAGGGTTAATATTATTAGACTCTTCTAAGTTTTAATCCAGCGGAAACCTGGCATTGATCTCATACAGGTCAGGATGATGGAAGGGATGCAGAAATAGCTAGAGAATGAGATTAATTCCATGTTCAGGAACCTGATCTGAGCCTCTTGAGCCATATGTGAAGTAGCAATGCCAGAATGCAAGATGTGTTCCTACTAAGAAAATGGATTCTGCATATAAATAAATCAGAAAGAAGTTAAAATAGCCAACTTTTCACTTCCAGTTATGAGATACTGGAAAGTGCTGAGGGATTCTGTCTTGTTACCTAACTACTTTTAAAAGTCATCCCATTACAGAGCAACCAGACTTGGCATTGGGTAGCACAGTTTTTACAGAAGTCACATTGCTAGCAGCAGAAATCCTACAGCTGTGCACTATGAATAACGGATGTGTTTTCCCAGGCTGGCCACCTTCCTGATTCATATTACCTAAAACTTCACCCCCATACCTTGAAAAGCATTCTTCCAAACCATAGGAAAGACAAAAGTTTAAGCTGCTTCTCTTTTGTTTTTATTAGCATTCAAATTCTAATCGAATTGCTATTAGCATTCTAACTCAAATCACCTAAAAGATCGCCTTAGGGAAAGGATGTAATTGTTAGTCTTAATACTTCTCCTTCTTACTAAGCAGCAGGGTATCACAAAGAGCATCTGCAATAGCTTCAAACAATCTTCCAATGAGGCTATGCTTCTAAGGCTAAAATAAAAAACACTAATAGAAGAAAAAAAAGCAGACCTCCATGATCACCACTGATGAAGACTTACACTATGAAACAAATTACTTTGGGAAAAAAATAGAAAATTAAAGGTTTAATATTTATTGTAAAAGATGTGATTTTAATTTTAAACTTATCTTCAATACAAGTTGATTCCTCCAGCAAAAGGTGAAGTGAAAATATGGACTACCACTGGAAGGTCAACTGATTCCAGATCTGTCAAAAGAGGGCGGAAGCCAGCTCCACTAGCCTATAACACAAAAACTTGCCAGCAGCCCCCAGATATTTACAGTCAAGAACTGCTACCACAACTTGGCCAGCTGAACTCAACTGTCATGCAGGATCATGCAGAAAAGGTAGCCACTCAAGCAGATATAATCTAAATCACTTTGGGTTTTAATTTCTGCAGTCTAAAACATACCCTGAAGAGAACATCAAGTTTATCCAACCTTTGCAGAATGAGGACAATGTCCTCCAAGTGGGCTAAGTAGAGAATTAAATATTTCTCAAGCTGGAAAGAGATGGAAAGGCTGGCAAAAGACCATTTCTTCACCATACTTGAACCATTAGTTAAAACAAACAAACAAGATCCCTACACCCATAAATCCTCTTTAAGGAACTAAATGAGGGTTTTCTTCGTTAATCAATTATATTTGTGTAGTCAGGAAAAAATTACATCACCTGGTAAAAGTTACAGCCACTATGAAAAACAACCTCTGATGACAACTAATATGCACGCTCAGTACTACCTTAGCGGATTGCTGGTACTGCTTATTCAGAACTGTGCAACCATGTTTAGCATGTGCGAATAACAGGTAATACACATCAAAACATAAGTACGTAAAAGTGCCACAACACTTTTTTTCCTATTTATTGCACTTCATGACTGGCTAACAGTGAATTACTCTTTAGCTTAATAGTAAAACAACCATTTTCGTGGTGGGGTGCTTTTTTCCTTTTAAATTCCTGGTTATAATGACTTACGTCATAGAATAAAATTGACTTACAGGAATAATTTACCTCTTCTAGCCAGTTCGGTCTTCCTGATGTTGTGTTCCTTCAAATAAACTGAAAAAATCTGACTAAAATAACAGAGTTACTTCACCAGTCATAAGATCACACTGTTTTTGCACTACAGCAATAGATACTGTAATAGATACAGCAGTAGATGCAAAATGATATTAAAATGTAGTAATATCATGAGATTAACATGAGTAATTTATAAGACTAAAATGAAAAAAACAGAACAAGCTTGTTTTGAACTTCTGCAAAGTGTTATTCTACAACTCAGCTTGTCTGGTTGCCACAAAGCCTAACAAAACTTCTTTATGAGGTGTTCGCCCACAGTCCAGCAGAATGCAAGGAGCCAAGGTTGATCTGGGACGCGTAGGTACCATGGAAATGGAAAGCAAAAAATCACCAAAAAAAAAAAAAAAAAAAAAAAAAAAAAGAGACTGAACTATGAAAAGGCAACATTCACTTTAAGACTATGTAATCACCAGACTTAGAACAGAAAAGGATGACTATCACTATGGCTTTCTGTGTCAACCTTATTTATTGTGCCTTGGCTCAGGATGCAAATCAGTTGCAGAGGTAGGAACATTCCAGTCTCCAGAATGATGGTGACAGGCCACAAAACAATTTCCCAGATGTAAGGAGTAAGAATTTTGTAGCATATCCAGTCATCCAGAGTGCTTTTTCCAAAGGTATGAGATAGGTCAGTTCTCCTTGCCAGGAAGCACTGTCTGGCAGTCTCTGGCTTTTCCAGCTCTCCTTTAGCCAACAGCAAGGCCAAAATAAATGTCATCTTTACCTGCCAGCTTCTGCCTTCCAGTTTTCCTACACTTTTCATTAGCGTATTGAAAATTCATTACTGCAGACAGCAGAATGGGAAATTAAAACGTCAGAGTCCTCTTTACCCAAAAATGCTTAGTCTCAATGTGCAACAGCAGGACGTAATGAATTTTGCCATTCTGAACTGGCATGGCATCTGGTATTTAACTGATCAACTTCCAAAGTTACTCTCTCAACCAAAAGTTACAGAAAATGTACATATACATACACAATATAAATTCCCCCTTTTCCTCTCCCCCTCCCCAAGCACAACCATGGACACAACTTAATTTGGAAACATTTAAATTCCATATTAATTAAACATTAAAGCATGTTTCTATGAACAGAACTATGAGCCTTCTCACTAAGGAGGAAAGAGAAAACAGCCATGGATAGGAAACATTTCACACAGCAATAGCTGGTTTACTCCAATGATGTCAAACTAAGGACAACGAGGGGAGAACTGCAATCTCACCCTGAAATCTAGTACAAACCAACCAGTTAATCACAGCCACCATGTAATTTTAGTATAACCCATATAGGACAAGGGGGCTATCATGTTTACAAGAGACAAAGGTGTTTATTCCAGGAGGAGAGCAGCATTTGGGGAGGCCTGCAAGCCCTGACGCCCCTATCTGGACAACACAACTACTTCACCTTCCAACAATTTTTTCCAATTTCGGAAAGTCAACTGTTTTGTCGATTATTACTGTTCTCAAAATATGACTACTTTTCAAACTCCAGACTATCCGGCACCATTAAAATGGCATTACTTTCAAACCACTTAAAAAAGCAAAAAAAGACCACAGCTTCTTGTAAATAGTCTTAGCAGAATTAAGGAGTATCATCCCGGATTATCACCACCAGACAAAATACAGATTAAATAGGTCAGTGTAGTGCACGCGCTCCTTCTGCTTTACCATACTCCTTATTCTTCACTTTCAGGTTATCTTTCAAAAAAATAGCCAATAGAAATATTCTTTCAAAGTTTCCCTATTTCTTTTTCACTAGAAAAGAGTACAAAAATCAAATTTTACTCTTTGGTGCCAGGTATCTGTCAAACCACTAGAAAAAACCTCAATCAATGAAGAGTTGAGCAATTCACCTTTTGTTATGAAACCCACTTACAATTTCAACTTCAAATAAGGGAAATCACAATAGATCTTTAGCAGAGATTATATTATGGCCCAGTTCTTTTTCCCCAGTACAAAACAATCGCACTGTAACACAGCTATTACAAGAACATCCAGGAGGTGCATTACTGAGCAGGCCTCAGAACGCTCACTACGAGAAGATGACACTCCTGGAGTTTGAATTTGAGATGATGTGCTCTTGTTTCACTAAGGAGGTTTCTCCTCTCCCCCCACCCCTTTTTTTTTTATTATTTTATAAATCTGGTTTCTTCTCTGCTTGGGACATGTGAATTTTTTAATTTTTTTTTTCTTAAACTTCTTTCAGGAAAATCAGATAGAACTTTGCAGTGATACAACTAAGCTATGACTCTCCCACAGAAAAGGATTTTAGCCACTGATTTAAGCACCTGAAACATATTGCCATGGAACCACATTAGAAGGAGATTTTGTCAGTGAGGAACATTAAAGGTCCTGGTAATTTTTTTCTCTGACAGTTAGTGACTGTTTATTATCAGAAGGGGATTTAGCAAGCCTCTTCACTTGCTAAATCACACATCTATGGAAGGTCAAGTATTGTTCCTGGGCCCAGCAATCACCAGATGGATCCTCAAATTCCCCAGGCTGCAGATGCTCCAGGAAATTACTCTACGACATCACTTAACCTTTACCAACTCCTCACGTTCTATTTGTGCCTGCCTATTAGACTTACCCGAGTTAATTTTACATCTCAGCTAAGTTTAAACGAAAACACTACGTGATATGAAAGTGTGTTAAAAAAATCATACGGTAAACATTTTGGTGCAGAAATTGGAAACTCTGTTATAATAGAGATGTCTAAAATAAGAAAGTACAGTTATGAACTGTAATTAGCAAGAAGCAATTGCCAGTGTTTTGGAGAAGTTGGAACTTCCCTCAGCGCTGGGACACCAGCTCTGAGGAACCTGGGGGAATAATTCCTGTCTACTTGCCCTGTCCAATGCCAACCTCCACTCAAACCATGTAAACATTTTTATATTTGGATGATAAAATACATAACCTTTTAATCCAAAGGTACTTACAGACTCATGTCACCTACCAGATAAAAGTCAAAAATTTAGCCAAAATCACTAGGTTTTCCTGTTTCCTCCTGGTAACCCACTCCAGGCAGCATGAACTTACACACCTTCTCATTCCCATGAAAGGAACAGGACAGTACCTACCTGTGTTGATATATTCTGGATATCACCCAGAATAAAAGTGAACACAAATCTCAGAAGAACATTCACCCCATTTTATTTCAGTATTTGTCACAGAGCTCAAGGAAAATTTAAAAAACATGGAAAGTGTAACTGTTAATGAAACTGATACTGTTATTATCAGTGTAATAGAAGGAGACTTCAGCATGGAATGCTAGTGACTCACAGTGTATCTTACTATTTCTATAAGTTGTGTTTCCTTCTGTTTCAAAGTCACCTATTTTCAAGTTCTATAATACTGAAATTCTCATGGGTCTCAGTTCTACATCCTCCAGGAGCACAGGCCTCTCTGTGAGAGCCACAAGCGCTCCATCATAAGCAAAGAACAGCCTGGAAGCTCTTAGCAGTACTGTAAATGTGCGAGTGGAAACCCTCAGACATACAAATACACTCCTTCCTTTGAAAATAGGTTTTCCCAAATTGCAAGAAAATTTCTGGTTGTTAAGGTTTCTTTTGAGTTTGGCTATTCGCTAACTTTCTCCTGCTTCTAGATGGAAAAATCCTGAAATACTTTTGGAATCCAACTGATGCAAGAGTTTCCTTCACAATAGACATCAATCCTACTGCTAAGACATAAACTATCGTAAAAATGAAAATACTATGTGCAACTCCAATCAGGCTCAAGTTCTTTCTGTCTCCATCTTACAGTTTTCAGAGAAACTGGGTCTGACATTATGCTGGTAGGGTTTTTACACAAACTGCCTTACAACATTTGATCAGCCAAAAAAAAACCCAACAAACACTTAGGTTTTGGGGGTTTTTTAAAGGTGAAAAATGCCCCAGTCATATGACTTCTGTAACCATATCCTACATTTTCCATATTTGACACCACAGTGGATGGCACTGTACTAACCAAAAGACAACAGAGATCCCACCAGCACTAACTGCCATGCAAGGGTCGAGATTTCAGTATGGTTGTAATGAAGACAAAAATTCAGGCTCAGTAGCTTGCAGAAGTTAATCCCCATCCACACTTTCATTCTAAAGGAAGTGATCAAAAATGTGGGCAGGACAATGGTGAGTTTTCAAATGTTAGTTACCATTCTGCAAGAATATTTGCCAATTACAAGGTAAGCTGTAGCATTCAGAATTGCAATGAGTACTTAAAAGCATAAAGGTTTTTAACTACATGACATGCAGATCTTACAAAGTTCTTTACAAACATACCTCCTTGTGTAAAAGGGAATGTGAATATGAAAAAATGTGCAAGCAAGAATGACTGTCAACCTACAGAGAGATGTCATTCATAAGGGCTAGTGGCACAGTGAACAATTCCAGGTGTTCAACTACTATTGTCTCACATACATGAGCCACAACTATAAAAACTATCACAGGAAAATTTTCAAAGGGTCAGAATTCACAGTCATAGGCAGATGTTTCTCAGAAAGGAGGTAAATGCACATCTGATTAGATTAGCAGAGACATATCATCAGGTTTCCAGGGCTGGTGTCTTCCATGTTGGAGACTTCTTTCTTCATACTCCATTTCTGTAATAAATACCCTGATGCTCTTTGAACATCAGCTGCTTCCTGTGCTTAAAATTCACCATCACCACCTACTTCTACAGTCCTCCTCTTTAAGTTCATTATCCTAATGAAATAAGCTTAGTAGACATCTGGTTTTGACCATCCTAATTGTAGCACAATCATGCTCTTACGTTACCTCAAAAATAGCATGCAAGATAACTTCCTCAAAATAAAGGTTTTGCTCTCCCACACCATTACAGCAGACTGATATCAAGTGTTGTTTAGCAGCCATTTCAAGGCTGAATCCAAACTTAAAACTTATACACCACATTGCCTGTGAGTGTGTGGCTTTGCAAAAAGATAAAGTAGAAGCTTCTCAGTTTTCTCCTGTGCCAGTCACTGCATTTGCCTCCTAACTGTGTTACAGCACCTTAGTCATGAGCATTCTTCCATTTTCAGTGGAGAAAGCCTTGACCCACCAGCAGCCTTCATTGCTCTGTAGACTACACCCACACTGCAGAGTATCCGTGTTCTGCAACAGGCTGTAAGATTATTCAGACTGAGGACCTAATCTGAGCACACTACAGATTTCTTCCACCCTCATACCCATGTTTCCTTTCCTTGGAAACCAGGATTCAGGTTGAAAGGAGAAGCAAGAGAAAAGCAAAAGCATAGTGTGTGCTTGGGGCTCACCCCAAGCCAGGTCTTGGACAGGTTGTGAGGCAGGACCTGGAAAGCGCTCTGTAGTCAACAGAGTGGTTCTGAGTTTAAGGTCCCACACTCCTAATTTTGACAACTCAGTGATTACTCTTGACCATGACATTTCTGTCTTAGTCCTCTGCATGCCCCTTAATATCATCATGATTGCCAAGGGAGTGGTTGTTTGGCTTTTCTGTTGGTTTTGTTTGGGGTTTTGTTTGGGGTTTGGGTTTGGCTTTTTTAAATGCAACAGTAAGAAGTTCAAACATACCAACTGTTTATCTAAGTAAAAGACAAAGCTATGAACGCAATGGAGTATTTTAGAGATAACGTGACAAAAGTCAAACCCTTGATCACAACAACTGATGTAAGACATAACAGGGTCTTTATCTCTTTCAAGTGTTACTCTCTACATGCAGAAGTAGTAGTGTAAGTATAAATACCCAAGTGACTTTCAAATACATTAGAATATTACGACATTATGACAATTATAAGAAAAAATAAAACTGCAATGGACTGATTTACTAGCAAGTCTTCTGTAACAAGCATCACACAGGTATTTTTAAAAGTCCATGTCTGAAACAGTGCTTATGTTACTTTATTTTTTTATGAGTAAGGGCCTTTAAAAACACCTCTCAGTAGCACTGACTTCACATACCTTCCTCTGAAAATGATTCATGCAACCAGGCTAGTTACAGTTTTTTACCAAAGAAAAAGAGCACATATTGTGGAGTACTCCTACCACTGGCAGCAAAAAACATTTGTTATTTTATAGAGCACGAGCAGCTTTGGGCACCTCAGTCTTAAGCTATGCATCACCGTAACACACCGCAAAGACATTTCAAAGGCAAAAAACAGTTTTAACTCAAGCTCAAATACCACCTCTGTACTCTTAACTGAAAAAACTTCTCCAGAACAACTCCTACCTACAAGAAATCAGCCAATGCTCAGTGACGAGGCAAACGAAATGAAGCGGTGTTATCCAAAGTCTTGAAATGTTCCTGAAATTCCTCATCTGTTATATCATCATAAAGCCCTTTGAACATCTAGCAAAAATATATCCATTTTTAGAGGTATAAATGTATGTTGTTACAGTCTATTCAGGAGAGAAGAGAGCAACTGTTCATCTCTCCCTTTCTGTAACAGTAGTCCACGGGCAGTCTTTATATTAGTAGCCTTCCTAGGAGAGCCAACAGAGCCCAGATTTTCAAACCCAAACCAAGTCCGTTTTACAGAGAGGCTCCTTCTCCATTCCTAAGAGGTAGGAAGGAGTGAAATACCTCTCTTTCCTCAAAGAAAAGCAAAATCACTAGTTCTGCTAACCTTCCACAATCTCCTCCCTCATCCATACAGCTGAGCACAGATGTTCTACCTTTGCCTCATGAGGCACTCTGACACTCAGGACAACACAAGCGTATACGCATATGCATACAACTGCATCCTCCCCATCTTTTAATTCTTGGTTAGTTGTAAACTATTCATGCAAACTTGCAATAAGAAGACTTGCAAGAACAGTACTATGACATTTATCAAGGACTTCAAGTGATGACTGAATTTAAATACCTCATTACAGCAGTGATCTGTTCAGCCCGTGTGGGAGGCTGCCTTTTTCGTTGAGAAACTACTGCATTCCTTTTCACAGTTTTACTTCTCACATGAGAAGACTCCTAATATTGCATGGTTATTTACTTTCTCTTCAAACAATATAGATGAATAGAAAGAATTATGGTCAACTGATTTTCCTAACTAATTTTTCCTGTTCTTCCTACAAACTTCTGTTTGCAGTGACTATGCCATAAGGAGTTTTCAATTATGCAATGTAATTGTAAGTCCAACATGGGAAAAAAAGACAGAAAGAAAAGAGTCTCTCCTTTTCACTGAAGACATCAGCTCTTCTGGAAGTGTCTGCAAATCACTTTACATGAATATCATGTCAGCAATCAACACTGGGTTGCATGAGGTCTTAGTCTTCTAGGGCTTTCTGGTCACACAAACTCACATGCTTTCCAAGCATTCTACTTTAGGAAGAGATTTAATTGATGAATGAACTTTCCTCATACTTGAAAAGGTTAAGCTAGCCCACAAAATACAGTGTGGTAAAAAAGAAACAACTGTGACTTTTGTGAAGCAATCATTGCCTTTGATCTTGTCTGCTACAAATCCAGCTACCCCACATCACTTCTGGAGAGCCTGTTTTGTGCTGCTGGGAATGGAGGAACAAGGTATCCGATCTCAGCATTTCAAGTAGAAGGTGACGTCTGCAGCTTGGGGCCCACAAGCATTTTATGCTATTTCAGATCATAGAAAACTACTGAGCAAAAGAAAGTAAATTATGATTTAAAAAATAAAGGAAAGGATGTACAAACTTAGGATATCTATTACTTAGAATTAAGGTTAGCTTTTACTAGTCTGCCATATTTCCAGTACAGTTTAAAAAGGTTCTATTATTTTAGTGCTCCTGCTACATACAGTTCTATAAGCGTAATAAACACTCGACAGTAAATATTAAGCTTTTCAGGATAGCATGATATTTTGAGCTCATGTCTATGTATTCATTATAGCTTTCAGATCTTTTTCTGCTCTTTTGGTCTTTTAAACATACTCTGTTTTGCTGAAAAAGCAATACGTTTTTTCTACTGCTTATTTCATTTTCTGCTGATCTTACTACATCTTTACATTACTCAGACAGTGCTGGCAATTCCTTTTAATTATGGGGTTCTGTTGCCTTGAAGATGATGTGTATAAAAATTTGCCCCAAGTCAGTAAATGAACCAGCTCTCTAGAGCTGGAGAATGAGACGTTTCTGCACGTGCTCTGAATGCAGATTCTTCAGCCTAAACCCTGGGCACCATTATGTTATACATTTTTGACATAATGATCTACAGCACTCTCTTTGGTCAGCTTTCTTTTTCCCCTTGCCTCTACCGCAGAGTTAACCGAATCTGAAATTAGTGCTAACTCTTACTGACATCCTATGCATTTAAATCTTCTTCTAGGGGGCTGATGATGACTATTCACCTTGTCTAATTTGCCAGAGGGTGCAATGCAAACCAGTGCAGCTCATTAGCTGCTAACTCATCATCTTCATATCACAGTGAAAACAATGACTGAGCAGTAATCCAATTGCACTCTGCATCTCATACATTATTATTTATGGTGGCTGTTCTCCCTTGAACTAGGCTAACCAGTCAAAAAGTAGTGAGAGCAATTGAAGTTTTCAGGAAAGATACAACCTGACCTAAGACAAATTGAATGTGGCAAAATGACTGGGTCAAAACCTAAAATTAGGTATCCAGAGCTAAAGGGGGGAGGGGGGGAAAATCAACATTCCTAAATTTTGAGAAAACAAAATTAATTTCTTCCATATGAAAAAGGCTGCCAAAATCCTCTTTCCACACAAATCATTGGTATTCTTAGAAGCAATAAGCCTTACCTACAGGAACTATATTTTTCACATTCCACAAACTCCTATTTAGACCAGGCAAATGAGGAATACAACACTCCATCAACACAACCAAGCAAAATTACTTTTGCATTTTTCATAGTCAGCTCTGCCAAAGACCACAGGACAGACCATAACAGCATACAACTTGTAACCATTTCACACTCTCCCAGATTTCTTACTACACTGCAATTCTGCAGATCCTGATTGTATGTTGTGCCTTCAACTTTTAACTGTATTGCAGATTATTAATTATTCCTTTTTCTCCTCTAAACTAGGAAGCACATTTCCACTGCACTTCAGTTTATTCTAGGGTGGACTTGACATATTTCAATGCTCAAGTAACTTTTATATCAATAACAGTATCAAAATCTTACTCAAATATATACAAGCATTAGTGCTTACTCCTTGCCCATCATATCTAAGAAGCAAGCAAGCATCTTTGTTTGGTGTAATGATCTTATACTAGTTTTTCAGCCGAGTATTCAACTTCTTCTCAACACTCATATATAACCTTCATGACCATTTAAGCATTGTTTGGATCACACAGTAATAGCATCAAACCTTAAATTTACATCAGGTTTTTTGTTTCAACCCTTCCTGAAATGTCTGAGTTTCCTTATCGCATGGACTGGAATACTCCCTTATGAAATACCCATTTTAAACAGAAACTGAATTTGTATTTGCAAAAACTAACTTATAAAAATGTCAGGAAAGCCACCAGAAGCTGCTTCTCCAAGCAGATGGAATATTTTATCAAACAAATAAAAATCATAACAAATTAAATAACCCTTTCATTAACTTGGAATCTTTCCCCATAGCCCAGTATTCAGAACAAAATTTTTTGCTCTAAATATGCTCATAAAATTCTTCCAACATTAGCATCATGAATTTGCCTAGAAATAGGACATCAGATTTTAGACTGCTTAATTAATGTAAGCAGGAGCCAACTATGACACTTATTAAAGCCTAGAAATTCTAAAATACTAAACTTGTAAAAAAAATCTTAGGACACTTTTCAGACTACATCTACTCTAGCAAATTAAACACCAGCCTGGTGTTCCTGGGCACTGGAATTAAATCCCACAATTCTAGGAAGTTTTTGATGAAGCCGTCCCTAGCTTGCTTGCAGCCGATGCCACCTGTCTGCCCCCCAGACAATCCCCAGGCACAGTTCAGGGTGAGCATGGGTCATACACCATCCCCAGCAGAGCTGGCCTGCAGCCCCATCTGGAGAAAAAGAGGATTTCAAAGCATGGATGCAGGCTCTTCCACGGCCATGGGCATCACTATCACAGAATGGTCCCGACTACATTAATTGACTAGCATGGATGTAGCAACTTTCGTCTCAACTTTTTAATCCAGGTTTCAAAGTACCACAATGACTGCCCTGAATTCCTTATCTCTAATCCTTGCAAACATCAGTCATGCTGTCTGGTGTGTTCTGGGAAAGGAAATGCCTTCTCAAGACAAGTGGGGTACTACGAGGCCAGGCAATGAAGGGACATGGAGCGCTATCAGATATATCACAGTTACTCTGAGGCAAATGTCAGATATGCCTAGAAGCACATTGCTTGCTGAAAGAGTGAGTTAGTTACATCCCATTTCACCACTGAGCACGAGCAGACACGAGGCAGCTAATACAGATTAGCTCAAGCACTGTAATCTCTCAATTTATCTTAGTCTAGAGCAACTTCTCCATTTTACAACATCACATGGCAGTTATTACAGTTCTTTCGGACACAGGCAGGAGGTGCCTAAACCCAGGATGCTTGTGATGCTGGTTATTTCCAAACAACAGAAATGATCATGCACCCCATGTCTCACTGAATTATGGTGTGCAACGCTGGTTATGCTCTAATGCAAGCAAGTCACTATGAGCCCCACTGCACAGGACTGGCCAACACCATCCTCTCCAAGAAAAATATGCAAGAGCCATTTCAGCTGCCTGAAAAATAAGCAATATGGTCAAGAAGCAGCTGAAACATTGCTCTCCTGAACTGAACATCTAATTCAGCAGTTAAGTCCAAAGCATATTGCTTGTACTGCTTAGCTCTTCACAGTTTACACCACATTGCTGCTGTGCTAACTCCAGTTCTCATCTACCCTGGAAGCGTGTGGAGGATGCAGCAACTGGTCTCCTGGAGTGAGCCCTGATGTTCAGCTGGAGGAAAAGGTTACCAGACAGCTGGTATCTTGGCAAGATTAACTAGGTTATGCACTTTAATATCAGCTGTGAAGACAGCTGTGCCTTCTTAACTTCCACATACCACAACAAACAGAGGAAGAAATAGTCAGTAAAAGAAACCAACATCTTGGGAATATTAAACCTCTTTCTATTTCTTCTATACTAAATGTGGTTCTAAAAAGAAGGGAAGTTTTAGACGAATATCCATCATTCAGAAATGAACCGCAGGGGAATTTCATGGTCTTGATGAAATGCTGTTGCTTGGAGATTCAGGTAGAAATCTGTTGCTGAAGTAACAGCTACTAAAAATAGCTCGAGTGATATTTGACTTGGTAAGGTCATGAAGGCAACATTAACAGACACGTGAGGGGAGATTCACAGATTTCAAGATTGTTGGATCCCAAGCTGACCTCGCAGCAACAGATCTTTGACAGCCAGGAAAAGCTTTAGGATCATGAGACAAGGACAAGGTGCAGAAAACCTGCATGGGGTGGCAAGCTGAAATGTAATTAAAAAACAGAACGAACAAGCAAGCAAAAACCCACACAAGTTGCTTTAAACACAATAAATAGTCAAGGACTGTCAGTGACAAAGTCTACATGAGACTGTGCAAGGCCTTGGAAGAATCTCTTCCGTTCTTCAATTGTGCATCTCTAGTATGCTACAAACATTCTCATCTAGCAGATAAATCCCTCCACTAAACTAAACCATCCTAAGCCTACACACAGCAGCCCCTATCTGGAGTACTTAACTAGCTAACAACCATGTCAACTGCTGCAGCACTTGCTGCAGGTACTCCAGGTCTGGCTGGAGCACTTCCCACATTACAGTGGGAGATCAGACCATGACAGGCAAAGCAGCACACCAGTAGCCACAGAGACATAATGAATGCATCTTCTACCCACCTGAACAACTACAGACTTTAATCTCCTGGGCAACAGAACACTGCAAACCAATCTCTGTCCCATTATTTAAGGAACATGTAACAATATTGGAAGTAACCACTCTATGGGGAGAATATTAAAAAATACACTGTATATATAGGGCGGGGAGGGAATGAGTGATTTAGTCTGTGCAACTAAATTCAACACCAAGCTGTTTTGTTAGCCCGTGCTGAAGGGAAACCAGAGATGGAACTGCTGGAGACTGGTTAGTCTCGGCAGTTCTCTTAAGGCCACATGGCACATTCCAACCCACCTGGAGCATCCAAACTGCTGACCGAATATGGCTACTGCCCCCAGGCCTGCCTTGCTCAGAGGCTGTGCGGCTGGGCCCATGGGCAGGTTCTTTGCTAGCTTGGTTACCACACTGGGCTCCCAGCACTCGCTGTTCCCCAACAAGTTCCCCCATTTCCATCCTTTTACCCAGATAACAGATGAGAAGCTATTATAGAGAAGGGAAATCATGGGTATCTTCCAAATCCTCACTCTTGCTTTCATAAAAACTGCTCCAGCTGCCTACCACAGCCTAATTCCAACGGAATATTTATAGAGTTTCCTATCACAGATTGCTGTGTGCATCCTCTGCTCTCTACAGAGTGGAGGACATTATCTGTGTTTTCGATGAAGACATCTACACCCTCAAATGACAGTGTCATAACCTCTCGGTATTCTTGATGTTGACAGCTCTACTTTTTATATGTGTTGTCGATGTTGAATACATTAGTGGAATTTCTTTGGCCAGAAGCATTACCATACAGTGGAGTTCAGCTCACTATTTCATCCTGTTCTCCAGATTTTCTATGAATATAAACATCAGCAAACAAAAAGCAAGGCAAGGACCAGAGTCTACACTTTTCCTCTTCCGCACACCAATCTATAACTTGCTTTCCTTTCAGCCTCCTTACTCCCACAAGTTCACACAGTTTTACAAGAAGAACATTATATTCCTACCCAAACATCCAAAAACTTGCGGCATTCTGGGTTGCAGATAATCAAAACTCTTGAAGCTTGGAGAGGCCTAAAATTACGTCTAATTCTCAGGCAAATACTTGAATCACTGTTATTCTTATGCAAATTCACACAGAAGCAGCATTCAGTTTTGGATTAGGTTTCCCTGGTTAGTAAACCAAAGAAAACAAGCAGGCAGTTTGCTGTCTGACCCTTGGCATACAGTGAACCCTAGGCAGAAGATGAGAGCAATTCAGTATTTCTGAGAAGACACAGATACCCAAGGACCTTTTAAGCTAAACGCTGATACTCCTCATAAATTCAGATGCCTGAAGAAGTTGGCAGTGGTTGAAAGCAACTAACCTGGACTGCCGTATGGAACATCCCAATTTAGGCAAGATTTAGGACTATATTTTGCCCTCTCTCTTCTACGTGGCCTTGTTACATACACCCTTTCTGCTAAACATCACTGAGTTTGCATTAAGCACCTCTCAGACTTCATTTCTTGGCTGTACTGGACAAAGGAGTTTTCTGCACACTGGGTGGTCTGAATGGTGGGTATCAAAACAGCATAACAACACGTTGCAGAGCCTTTCTTCCAAGGATCACAGTATTTTCCAAACATTACCTCATTATTTTTCCAACTAGGGATACATACACATGAAGCATCGTGTCTCCTAGCTCCTAAGAGAGCTATCTTCCAGCTCCTTAGTGTCTTGTTAAAGTTCCTCCTTAGTACCTTTTAAGTTGTGCAATGAACTTGTTCTACAGCTCTTCCTTCTCCTTCACTGGCTGAAGTAATTATTATTATTATGAATGTTAATAATAATAAAAGCCATTATCTTCAAGCACGTTTGATCTTCCTGTCAAATCCTCATACAAAGGCAGTGCCTTTATCTCAGTTCTTCACTTTCTCTAAGACTTCTTGATGCTTCATATTTTCTGAACACCTTTCTGAGATCCTCACCTCCTGAACAAAGTCTTTTATTGGCGTTACATTTAGTCTACTCAGAAATGGGCTTGGAGGAGTAAACAAACAAGAAAAAGACCTCAACTCCACACTAAGTAGTATTTAGCCCATCACATTTTAAGCGCAATTGAAGAGTTTCTTCAGGCATTTCATTACTATTCCTATAGCAAGAAAGAGTAACAAAAGCTACTTATTGCAGCTATGATTCCCTAAGCAGACATGACAGCTGCCAATTACTATGCCCAACTGTAGTGAAACCACTTATCAGCCCTAAAATTGAACTCTTCCATACTCCTTTCTGATTAAAAGTTCAAAAGCATGAAGAGAAGGGAGAGGCCTGGGTTTTTCCCCTCAAGTAAACAGACATCCATAACTGAGAAAGGGCAGTGCAGATAGCTGTCAGAAAACTGCAATCAAGCTTTACCAAAGCTGAATAAACAAATTAATTTTATATCCACAGAAATTGCATCATTAACACTGTCTTACACATCATTACAATGCATTATTTTCACACAGCAGTTTTTCAGCTACACGGTAATTACTAGAATGGCTGACACCACACAGGATGCAATACAACACAACAAGCCAGAAGGCACAGGAAGCCAAGATGGTGTAAACCACACTCCGATCTGAAAAGTTGCCATGCACGTATTGTGAGGCCAGGAGAGAGGCCAAAATTACAAAGAAAGAAAGCAATTAGTAGCAGAAAGGCAATTTAAACAAGAGAAACTATGTGAAGCAAAAGATGGACCTGCAGGGAACTGCCATGGCGCAATGCAGACCAGTGGCTTTCTGGGGTCAGCAGGGCCTCCCCACGGAGGGTCCGTGAGGGCAGGGCCTGGCAGCCAGGGCCCGTCCCACAGCCCCAGCCAGGAGCAGGGCAGTGGGGGACACTGGGCAGCCTCAGCGCCAGGCATTGGGCACCTCCCTGGGGATGGGCTGAGGCTGGGCCAGGACGTGGGCTCATGCATGGGCCAAGCTCAGCAGGGCCCATGGCCAGGCAGGGCAGGGCTGTGGGGAGCTGCAGACCAGCCCTGCTGTGGCATTGCTGGGACAGGGGCTGATGGCCCCAGGGGCTGGTCTGGGGTCCCAGGCCACCGGCAGGGACAGTCAGGGCCATTACTGCCCTCAGGACCTGGACAAAACCAACACTAACAGCAACTAGGATACCAGTTAAATCATAGAAATAGCTTTACCTTGATGTCAAAAGTGAAAATGGGCCAACGGGTGAGATAAAAAGCTCCGCTTGCAGATAAAAGGGTTGTCATACTAAAAATATCAACAGTAACTGACACACAAAAACTCCTGGTTACAAACTCTGCAGGAAGAAGCAGTTAGATCATGAAGGATGCCACTCTTCGTGAAGCAGCCAACGGTATCCGTCAGGAAATGTCCAGCACAGGGAAGATGAACCGGGAGAACAGGGAAATACAAATATGTAGTTACCAAAGTTAATAGAAATGCCATTGCCATTACTGCCTTCCAAATCAGGGAAAGAAAAAAAATTACTGCTAATTTAAAAAGGTTATATCTTGCAATCTTCATTCAGTATTTATTTTGATTAATTGTCCCAAGATATAATTTAAGAGATACTTATCTGCAGGATTACAGAATGCACTGTCAATATGCTGGACAGGATTTGGGATCACTTGTTATTAACAATGAGGAAGGCACTCATGATGCCATCTTGTTCAAGTTTTAGAAGTATTTTACAAGATCAGTATGAGGCCACCAAACAGCTGAAAACCTTACTGCAGTTAAGATTTCAGATGTCATAAATGAAGCTATATTTCAAAATCACTTGTATTTAAAATAACCAAGATTTATAATTATAAAACAGAGTAAAGCACAACAGGTAAGTTACACAGAAGCAGGAGAAACTAAAACTAAAGCAAGGCTACTTAAACACATAACATATACTGTTAAGATTAACAATACACACACACACCCTTATTTATTTTTTATTATTTACTTCAGTACCAGAAGGCTAGTAATCCAAATGCCCAATGCCAACAAATAAACAGACATGTTATAGAAGTTTGCTATGCCAGAAATGTTTTCCTTAGCGAGATAGAAGTCCTACCCAGGCAATAGTTGGAAAACCAGGATAACAAACAAGACAAGACATACAGCACCTATCAAAGAGAATTTTGTTACAAATCAGACAATAATGCACATGTTCATGGATGATCAGAATCAGAGAGGGAGCAAGATGAGGCATGTTACTGCAAGGGCTAAGTATCTGAATAAACTCTTTAGCGAGCAAGAACCTAGCTTTTAAGACAACAAATTGTTGTTTGTTTCCCCAAAGCCTCCTTTTAAAGAGAAATTACCACGTTCCATCACAGGAAGGAGTCTCAAAGAAGAAATTATGTAGTTGCACAAGAAACCTAATTAAATCCACCTACAAGCAGCTTACATAGCCAACTACCATCACCTTGCTACAAATTCAGAAAGAACTTCAGTTATCAGAGAAGAAAGTGGCTTACAAAAACTTACACTAAAATACATCATCATTCTCCAGATTATTTGCAAGAAATAAATTTAAAAAATTGAGAAATCACTGATGCAGTTCTGATCAGTTCCACTGAGACTAACTGGAAAGTGCAAATTAAAACAAAACAATCCCCCTAAAATACTGGGAAAGATACTAAGAATATAATGTCAAATTCACGTAATTTCTGCAATGATAAATCAAATTTCTCCACAACTGTTTGGACTCAGTAGAGTTTAAAAAATAAAAAAAAAAAGAAAAAAACAAAAGGGGGGTGGGGATGGTGGGTGTATATATATGTATGTATGTATATAGAGAGAAAGGTATAGGTAAATAGAGGGAAAATTGACATACGTTTCCAAAACCTGACCAAAACCAGCTAGGATATAGCATGTAATCCTTTTGTATCCTGAAAAATGTCTTACAGAATAATTAAGTCTTGAATTTTGGCTGCCTTCCAGTGCAAGAAGAATGGTGTGGTTTTACAGAAATCACCAATGCATTCTGCATTTATTAAAGATTTGGGGAAGGCAGTAAACAAAAAAATGCAAACTTGTCTGATCATACAGATGTTTTCAGACTGGGAGAACTCCAAAATTTCAAGACTTAAAACCCTACCTACTGAAACTGGAAAGATTATTAGACAATGACAGGATATGAAATACAATTAAAAAAATAAATATTGGGAATGAAAAGCAGAAGCTGAGCATCTCTGAACTACCAAAATGACCAGTGGAAAACTGCCTTTTAACTGCACAAAGATCAGTGAATCTTATAGCTGGTATTCTAGAATTATCTAGAAGAAAAAAAATATGAAAGAGAATTCTTAAATACGTATCAGACCTATAACATAGAACAGTAAAGCAACAAAGGTACCACATATAATCACGCTGTCTTGCCTCACAAAGTAGTAGGAGCACTGTAGTGCACGTACAGTCATTAAATGCTTTAGTACTATGGCACGGAGAAAATTCAGGCATGTAAAGAGATTGCAGAAGCTGAGATTTTTGATCATGAAATACAGAACTAAAAGCATTTCAGCTGAGACAAAAAAAGAGAGACCAAAAATGTTAGAGTCCCTTTCACTTACTTGCTACACTGACAAAACCAAATTACAAGTGGACAACATTATCTCACATAGCATCTAAGCTATTTGTCAACATTAACAGCTAGTCATTGAGATAAATACTGTGATGGCCTCTTTATTTACTCAGAAGGGGAAAAAGGTAAATAAATCAACTTAAAATTATTTATCAGCTGAGTCATCAGTTAAGCCAATACATGGAAAACAAATCTTGGGCGGTTATGCTGCTAAGATACAGAAGACATCTTAGTGCACTGCATAATTAACTAACTTGGTCGCACCCAGAAGGGAGGGAGCATTTGGCAGTTGAAATCCAAGCACGGGGCAGGACTGACTCTCATCCTGAGCAGCAATGCTCACAGGCCCAGGTGAGAGTTAACAGTGCTGAAACCAAGAGCAAAAAAAGGGCAATCATTTCAAACGAAGTGACCATATCAGTGTCTGTTCCCTGGGCATTCATCTCTCTCGGTACTTTCACTGAGAGGGATTAAATGGCACACTTGAAAAACTCTCACAGCAGGACACCAGCATGACCTGAGACTCAAGTCCCAGCCCGGCTTTATCCCAGGTCTAGGAACTCAAGTTCACAGCAGGTACCAGCACAACGGCACATAGACTGAGAAATCTCATTCCACACATTTCTATATTTTACATTTGATTATGGGAAGGAAAAGCTCAAAGGTTTCTCTATGGCTTCAATCACAGTTCAGGAAGCAAAACCCATGCTGCTTTCTAGGAACAGAGCTAGTGCTCCATGGGTGCTCTCTGCTCCAGCAGCAGATAGGCAGAAGTCCGGAATTGAGGTCTCCTCCTCCTTTTCCACCTCGAGTAGGAAGGGACCAGTCTGAAGAGGAGCATGATTCACTCCTTTGCAAACTTGGTACAGACGGTGTGCAAGTGTGCCCCACAAAAAGCCCTTCAAAGCAAGCCAATCTTCCACCTGCACTTTCTAGATGCAGGCCCACAAGGAATCCCATCTACAGCTAAAATCTAACTTGAAAGTGATAGAGGAAGGAAGAATGGGGAACCAAGGGTAGGGTAACAGGAGTCACACTGGATTTTCTAGGAGATATCAATGAAGAAGTATGCCCAGAAGGAAAATTACAGAACATCAGAGGTGGGTAGACTCAAAGTGTATTGACTGGGGAAACACAAATCAAAACCGAAAATCCAACAACAAGCACAACTTGAACAAAGACTCATCAACCTTTTAGTCATACGTCTAAATCTCTACAGACCATTCACAGTGTTGGTCACTGAAATGACTACAAAAATCTAGGCACCAAATTCAAAATACATTTCATGATTAGAATAAAGATGATCCTCAATTTTCTAATATTATTTAATCAAATCCTTACATCTGGTATTAAATTATAATTACGGAGGAGACACACATGCTCTCCAAGTGTAAACTTAATTCTTTAAATTCCCTTGAGTACTACGTGGTTCCCAAAGCCAAAAACTGCTTCAGCATTACGGTTAAAATATCGAGGCACGAACATGTATTGTTTCTAGGGCACTAATATCAACTTTACAAATTAGATTATAACTTAGATTATAACTGTTTGATGCTTGCAAACTACCAATTAGCTGCTCAGTGCTACCATAAACCCACTATAAACAGCATGCTGGATGGCTAGACCGATTCAGTGCAATACAAGATCTAAAGGAAATGTATATCGATGAGAAATGAGAAAGCAATTATAAATGTACAATCTAGGTAGAAACATACACTGCTTACATGAATCAACTTGATTTCATTTAATAAAATTCGTAACGGCAACAAGCAGAAAATCAGAGTTTATGCTTATATAGTCAGAGTTAGGCTAGATCTGGCCTCATAAGGAGTATATGGACCTGATTAACAAGAGCTCGCTCTATTTTAAAAAATTGAAACAGAACAATGCAAAAGTATCCTGTTGAGCACAGTCATACTGTAAGGTAATTTCATCAAGGGACCTAATCAACTTTGGCTTTCTTCCTGTAGCTCCTCTGTGTCTGTTCTTGAGATGTTTTCTCAAGATTTCCTGAGCCAAATGTTGCTTTAGCCCTAGTGCGAACTGGACATCAGAAAAACTATCTGCAGAGAAGAAAACGAAAAGCCTTCCCAAAACTGTAACAAATGTTTCTCAGCAATTGTTTTGTTAAAAATTGAACAAAGAGGGTAGAAGCCATAAGCCTGAGAAAAACATTTGCTCTACAATACAAGAAAATGTCACTATGTTTCAGATACATCCTTTTAAAATTCTGAAATCAACTTTCTTTCAAAAAATCATGATGGATTCTCGCCGGTAAGATTTCATAGTTAAAATCTTTCAAAAACCTGAGTTTTATATGCAGAACTGATCTGTAATACATGGTATTATAATATGGTTTCCAGGATCAGGTTATGATCTGAACAATGTATAGTCACTGCGAGAGAATTTCCAAGGCACAAACAGCAACAAAACTAAACATCTAATTTCTATTAAAAATCAGCGGGGCTAGCAATCAAACTGCTCCTGTGTGGTTTTGAAAATATCCCACTCTGAAAACAGAACTATCTTAGCAACATTACCTTATTCCCAGAAATTACATACAACTATGCAGCAGTGGCTTCTCCAGACAAATGCTGGAGTCATTTCCCAAATTCTAGGATGTAATGTAAACCCTTTATCTCCAGATTAAAAATTTATCTAAAGGCAAAGTAATTTAAGGCATTAAATATTTATAAATGTCAATAACTAAGTTCCTGACTCCTACCAAAATTAACAGAAGTTTTGTTGAGTAAAAACCACAGCATCTCTCGAAAAAGCTCTTTTGCTAGCACTTTATTACCATTATTGCTGTAAATCGTCTGTCAGAATGACCACACAGGCTTTCTTATGCTGCTTTTACCCTGTCTAAGAGACCTTGCCACATGAGGAACACCCAGACTGTAACCTGATAAGGCAGAAGAAAAGTCTGCAAGCAGGACGACAGGATACCCATTTCAGTACTCAGCAAAAGGCTTGGGGGGGCCTCTCTGTTCACCTACAGCCTCACCTGCCCATTGCCTGAAACACGTCTCTGAAAGGTGTATAAAGAGTCAGACTTTTACCCATGTTGTGAACTAAAATATATACACATTTCTAATGCCAGTATGGAAGAGCTCTACTAATTTTAGATCCAAGTGGTGCAAAGTGTCATAGCTGTCAGATAGCTGGATACCTGAATCTCGGGCCAAACTAATTTAGTTTTACAGCACGGTCAGGCTACGAACCCCACTTAATTGCTGATCTGTAGTTATATGCATTGCAGAACACATTATTAAGTACTGTAATTTCACATAGTAACTATGAAACTGAACAATGAAAATATATTTAAGAGTAAACCAAGTTCAAAAGGGCCATGTGGCTATAATCAAGAGCAGATTTTGGCCTATGCTACTGGAAAGCCCATCAGAGGCCTAATCCTCCTTGTCTTACAGAAATAGTTACACTAATTGTGTAACTGCAATGTACAGAATTTAACCCTGAATATATTTGCCCAGAATCTTTGTCCTTTCACAAATTTATTCACTTTAAAATGTACAAACCCAAAAAGTTGATAGGTTAAACACCACAACAAAATTGAGTATTCACCAGGTGTAACGAAATTAAGTCCAGAAATACACTAACTTGCTTTTAATGCAGCTAAGACCAAATCAGAATACCTTATTAGCAGGAATATGCCTTATTAAAGGCTGAGCTACTAGTTGGGCCCCAGTCTTGGGAAGAGGCTTGTGTGGGTGAATTTCTGGAGCCACTATATTCTCACAAAAGCACCAGAGTCTGCCTACACAGATCAACTTGTAAGATCTGGCTATTAACATGCCCTTCAGGATTTGACCCACAGACTGAAGTGTCTTTGTAAGCATTGTTTCACCTGTTTGAAAGCTGGGCTGACTGAAAGCATTCAGTGCATGAATATTTTCACCCACTACAGAAAATCAAGGCTTTGTTAAATTAAACTGCTTTAATGATGTTTTATGGGAAACATTTCAGGCACGCAGCAATAAGCTGCATTCATATTTGACATTTACAAAACTTTATTCTTTTAACCCTGAATTGATAAATACTTGCTCTTAACTTCAAGCATGTGAATAAGCCTATTTTTATTTCACAAAATGCTTAATACCAAGTATATGTTGAAGTTCCCCAGATCAGGCATGTTTTGAGCAGTGTAGAGAAAAACTAAATAAAATAAAATAAAATAAAATAGTATAATCTGGTTTCAAGCAAAATATCACTAGAGATTAGCAAATCAGATCACAGCAAACAATTAGAAACACCTCTACCAAAAATATAAACTAAGCCAAAACAAGCCTTTTAAACACATTGGTGACTGAAGTTTATTCCTCCTGCCTCCCATACTTCATAACGTCCTGGTTTTGGCTATAGAAAAGGAATTATGGAATATTCATGTGAGCTCTAAAAGATGTTGCTTACTCAATGGGAATTGGGAAGTACCAGAAAAGCAATGAAACAGACCTTTGATGTCTGGCCTAATTCACATACCAAAAATAGTGGAATCAATGGCCAAATTCTGCCCACCTCAGTCATTCAAACAGGTATCTTTTAAAGCCATGGAGACTAAACTGCAGTTTATGTGTACCATCAAACTCAGAAACTGCTGCCCAAATCTTCAGGCCTTTACACAGACAAAACTTTGCTGAACTGGCTAACACTCAGGTTCTCATTATTTTATTCCAACAAAATAACTTCAACTTAGCTCAAGTGAAGTGCTCACACAAGTCAAATCAGCATGATCTGGTTCATATTTAGGATGAAATGCACTCAAAAAAAAAAAAAAATCTCATCTCCAAGTAATTGGAAAGTGAGAACTTATGTCTTAAAGGAGAAGGAACGTTGAAACAGAGTAAAACTGCAGGTTTCACATTTCTACATGGCCCAAGGAGTCCATTAATTTTGCCTGACTTCATACAGCACAGATGCCATTATGTTTCCATCCCTAATCGAAGGTACTTCTTGTTGGCTAAAATCCTCTGTTCCCAGGAGGCTAACCTGCTGTAGGAAACGTGCTAGGAACAGGGGAAATGACAGCGTCATCGTGCTGCAGACTTGCACCATGGCAAAGAAAGGATTAGGTGACATGCAGCTGGATAATCCACACGTACCCTCCACCAGTCAGAAAAAACCCCTAACTGTCCTACATGAACAAAAAAGCTATAGATTCTAAGGCTAGACACTACCAGCACCTGAAAAGATGTTGGAGAAAACCATCCATGGCAGAAATTCCTTACACACTCTACAAAACTAACACCTCTATGCCACCAGTTTTTGTTACGTCAAAGGAGAAAGAAAATAAATTAAAAGAATCTCCTCAATTACGCACTCCAGGGATTCTTTTCAAGTTCAAAATCAGAAGCCCTGAAGCAGGAGATCTGATTAGTTCACAGCCAAGAGCCCAGAAGAGCAGTATTTCTGCAGACTGTAAGTTCAGGTCCCTCAGTTCAGAGCATAAATAAGGAAACTGAGAAGTGCACAGATCCCAGAGCCCAGGTGTCTGCCATGGCCCTTCCTGTCTTTGCTCTATGAAGCCATCTCTGAAGAAGAATATCCCTGGACTAAGTCTGACACCAAACACATTTAAGAGCCTCCAAATTCCTAAAATGCAGCAGCAGCTTCATTTTTGGATGTTCAAAAACCTTTCTGAGCAAACGATCCCTTCCTGAGGTCAGCCCCAAAGAGCTGGATGACAGGCATCTATTTTTTTTATCTTAATTCCAAAACTATACCCAAACAATGCCAAAACAGCTTTACTTGATTCTACCTTCAATCATCATTACAACAAATTATGTTACCTCTGAACCCTATACAGGCAACAAAATATATCAGATGACCTGCTAGCTCTTGTCCATCTGCAGCATCTTTGTTCTCGGAATACAGAAACAGAACTGTTCGCCATGCTCCAGCTGAATGTGTAGTACCACAGGTGTTTTTAAAGCAAGAGAGAAATGCCAATAGTGAAACAGAATGTATCAAACTTTAAATAACCCAGCCTGAGTTTTACTATCCTCAGTCCCAGACCTGCACCTCCTTCTCATATAGACAGAGGCTATAATCATGCATCAATCCAAAGAAAACATTTATGCGATAGCTTTCCTATCACTGACAGCAATTTAGCCAAGTCCCTGAACTGCAAGGCTGTATTTCTTGTGGACAGTGACCCCAAACTGAATTTTCTAATAGATACGTTTCCTACAGAGCCAAAATCAACCTCACTAAAGGGTCGACAGAATCCAGATGCCCCTATGTATTTTAAACTTTTATAGCTTGTGTGATGGTAAGAATGTTCTCGAATAACTGTCATTTATTCAATACTTAACTCTGAGAACTAGTTCTTTTCCAGAAACGGCCAACCTGCAGCCATTAGCAGATATGCCCATTGCAATAATGATGTCAAAGGGAAGCCGCTTTATTACATAAATGTTCAAAATCTTTCAGGAAAAGAAGGCTGTTGCAATTGATATCTAAATAAAGGTTTATTACTTGAACTGAAATACAGAAGAGTTTTACCTGAAATGAACTATACAATTTCAGAGGGATCACATATGCAAGTCTTGAATCTTGGTGCATTACTTCAGATTTATATCTGAGGAAACCTTATGAATGCACTGCACCTAATGCTTAAAATGGTGATCTTCAAATATTTAATACTCAAATAATGTTGGTATGGAACAATGCACACCTATTCAGACAGAGGTGGAATTTAGTATTTGAAAAATTAAATCTGCATTAAGTACCACTGGACAATTTCTTACTTATCAAGAAGACTGCAGCTAACAATAACTTCATTCATTTTTGTCCCCCGGCAGTGGTGAGATAACTAACAAAGTAGCAAGACTAATGTTTTAAGTTCTTTACAACCTCCTAGAGAAATCAAATAGATTTTTTTAATTGTTACCCATATTAACAAATACTTGCACGATTTCTCATCTTCCTATTCAGTCACAAACAAGATGTGAAATACATCAAACATTTCAGATAAAATACAGTAGACATTTTAACACCACTATCACAATAAAGGCTTTGCCTTTGAATTCTTCGAGGTGCTACTAACAAAGAAGCATTTCTTCCCCTGTGAATAAGTAGCTTGATTCAACAATATTTCTCAATCATCCGAGATAACGTGACTTTTTTTCCTCCACCAAACTGCTTTAGAAGTACTGCCAACAAATTACTGTATGAATCAAGAAAACACACCATGACAGCCAGCAACTGAGCTGACCAGAAGTCAGAAAACACCACTCTCCTCCCACAGCAAACAGCTCTTCTGTGCCATCTCAGATTTAGCAAACAGTTGCCTAATTATTTACTGTCACAGCCACAGTCACAGTCAGCAGACAGAATTTGGAGACATACAAATACTCTGGTTTCAACTGTTAAAGCAACAAGGTACTTGGAATTGCACAGTCTTCAAGATCGTGTGAGAAGTACAATGTCAGTTTTCTACACTTAAAAAGGACTGATTTTTTCTCCTCCTAAATCAATCTGCCCAAACGTCTTAATGGTGTGGCATCATACGATCCCCAGCCTTCCAAGACAGGCAATGAATTCTGTACAGCTGACTCTGCTAGTTACAGTACTTAACAGCTGGGGTATAGATAATTTGGCACCCTGATAATGCCCTAGATGAATACGAGAGCATTCTGCAGACTGTAAAAAGGAGCAGGGGGAAGAACTATTAGATTAAAATTATGGACTGGAGCTTATCTTAAAAATATGTAGGATCAACGTGGTTTGTATTTGATTTAGAAAATTAAAAGCAGTGTTTACAAAACAGGGAAATCCAAAGAAATGGCACTCCCTCTTCAAAGCCTATATCGTAGCAATTCTTTTCTGATTAGATCAGCTCCCATAGCAAGTCATCAGAACAACAATTGCTGTAGTGAAGTCATACTACTGGGACTCGGATGGGAAATCATGACCGGCTTGGAAACACATTTTTAAAAATGTGTTTTCCAGGTTTCCAATATATCTTAATTAAAACAAGCCTGAATCTTTACCTTTGCTCCCAGTGGCTGAATACAGTATACCTTAAGCAGCAAAAGACAGAATACCAGTATACTAAATATGACACTAAAACCTAGGACAACAGAAATTGGATCCTTCCAAATCATTTCAGCATTTGGCTGTCACTGAAAATAGCATGTGAACGGACCAATGTTACCCCCACAATATCATATATATTTCCAGAATATGCTTTATTTCTCATAGAAATGTGAACTGGTTTTAGGTGTTTATTTTAATTAAAATTGATTTGTCCCCCAATATTTAACCCAAATTTTTCAGTCCTTCTCCTAATAAAACGCTCACTGAAATAGGGAAAATTAGGCCTAATCGCTTTCCCAGGTTATTAAGCAAGTAGACAAACTGGTATGAGAATGAACCTCATTAAAGCCGACTCCAGCAGCAAATCAAAGGTAATGTAAAGCAGAATAGCAGTGCTCTAGATTAGAACCAGAACAGAAAAACAAGTTTTCTCAGTGTTTTCCTTATTTACAAAGCAAACAGTCTACCTGCTTTAAAACTCTGCAAAAATCAGTTCAGCTACATATAAATTGATGACTTAACAGCAGAAAATGGAATAAAGATGTGCTTCTGAAAAGGATCTATTACAAACCATAATTATTTCTCAACTGAAATGCACTAATGCACTAATGCATTTCAGTCCAGAAATAGTGCACATGCTCCATAGCTGCATTGACACAATGGGCAGCAGACACAAAGGAGTCATTAGTCAACACTGTTAATGACACACGAAATCGCAAGTGACATAGGTATAAAGTAGACTCGGACCTAACAAGTTCTCATGTCAAAATAACCATCTGAAGAGAGTTTAATTTTCAAAATCATACCACTAACAACCTGGATTAAATACAATCAGCTATTGGTACCTTCAAATCAAGCTGTCTTCAACTATGCCACTCCCATTCCCATCAGGGGAAAACATTTAACCAAAATCTTTAGAACTGACTGGAAACAAACAGCTGAAAAAATCCAGATATAAAAATCTAACCTCTTTCCCAAACATTACAAAAGGACTCGGCACTGCAAATGTCAGCATATGGTGTGACATGCTGTAAAAACTATTTCTGGGATGAAGATTCCATCGGAATAGTTAACTCCATCCCTTTCACACTTGAATTAAAATCAGACCCGCAACACTTCTGATGAGCATTTTCAGCTTTAATATTAGCAAATGTACTGAGAACAGTAACGAATCACGTCTCCCGAACCATCCCTTGGTACATTTCTAGCAATGTCATTTACATTTCTAGCAAGATAAATTTAGCTGTATGCATCTTTGCTGTGACAAACGCCTTTTTCCTCATTTTCTGATGAAAAAGCTCAGGTGCTACAAGAACTATGCTCATGCTCTGCCTGCCCACAGAGCAAAACCAAAATAAAAAGGTCAAAATAAGCGGAAGCTTTAAACACATAATGCACACCGAGACTTATACCACCGTGTCCGCATTTCACTGGGGAAAAAAAAGACTTCTAAGCACAGGGCTGCGCGTCTCGCCCACCGGGGCCGCAGGGACGGTGTTTTCATTTATGGCAGAAGCCGCCGCCCGCTGCCGCCCGTTTCC
>NW_009938983.1:5217-22277 GCF_000696875.1 Nestor notabilis | reverse complement strand
TATATATATAAATATATTAAAAAAAAAAAGGTCTCGAGTCTCGTTTCTTTTCATGTGTTGGCCCTGTCTGTAAAGACTAGAATAAAGGGCCCAGGAAATCCTGTGAAAGAGCATAGTGAGCAACAGGTAGTATGTTGCATTCTGTAACAATCCATGTGGCTCTCAAAATGCAGTTCCTAATAGGTCTTCTATTTAGTCTCAGCTATTTGAAAGAAATTACTCTAGATTTCTTATTTATTGATACACATCAAAATAATTTCCAAAGTAGTTTTAGAGCAAAATGGCTTTGACTTATCTTAAAACTTGGAGAGGAAAGTATTGAGAAATTATCTGCGTTTGAGAGTTGCGTATATGGTCTGCGACATGAGGAATGAAGTTACACATATGCCACCTACAAGGTTTAAACTTTCTATATGTTTTTGGTAATGGGTTTTAAGTGTAATAGCAATGGGCCAAAATAAAGAACAGGTGTTGTTCCTTGACTTAGTGATAAAGGGCAGCAAACTATTCTGCTCTGCTAGCCATATCAAAGTCTTGACAAGACAAGACCAAGCTATGCTTTTCTTTGTATTGCTGGATCACAGCTTTAACATGTTCAGAAACTTCAGGGTGCTGGTTTTTCATATACAGCAACAGCTGCTTAACTTGTGCTGATAGTTTTTGAGATAATTTTACATGCTTTATTACTTCTTAAAAGTTATCAGAAAGTATGTGGTGGTGTTGCCAGATAATCAGAGCAGTTGGTAGATATGCAGAAGAAAGAGTTACTTGATCATCTGGTTGTGTTGGTTAGTGGGTTTGATTTGTTTTGTTTGGTTTTTTTCTTCATGAAAAGCGGCACAAAGTACACCTTTTTTTCAGGGGAATTCTAGCTGCTTGTGTAAGAGAAGCACTTTGGTAAACAAAATACCTAAAGATTCAGTTTCCAGTGGTTTCCTGGGGAGAGAGCTGAATTCGTGGCTTTAAAGCTGTCGAACAGGCTTTCAGTTAGGTTCATATTTCTGAGGACGTGGAGCACTCTAAACATAATTCATGAAGTAATACAGTTGTTCAGATACCTGTTTACATCTTTTGTAGGTGTATAGACTGTGTTGCATCTAAGTGGATGTTTAAGACAAGGAAACCATTGTGTTATGGCCCTGACTAGGGATTGCCTTTTTCTTCCAGACCAAGAGAAATAACTGAAAAAGTTCAAATGTCTGTGACTTTTGTTTCAGCCACACCTCATGTGGTTTTTTGACTGACTTAAACATGTCTATAAAGAAGACAGTGATCCATACGTTTGTGCCCAGAGACTTAAGCTTTAAAATTGTGTTTGGGTACATGATTCTGCTACTAATAGCTTTATGGAAAAAATGCAGTGCATTGAACTGAGCGTTGTGATGAGGTTTAATTTTCATCTATGCATTATATTTATGAATGAACATCTTGTGTCTCGTAGAAGTAGTTCACAAATTGTTGAGGGGTTAATTTACCCGTTTTTCTGGGAACCTTTAGTGCTGTGGTAACAGGCCATTGAGATGTCGCTGTGGCTATGGATCGTTACCAGTCACACATGACAATCCTACAACTCCTTTGCCTGTGTATTAAGTTAAGTCATAGGAACTATTAGCTGTGAGGGTTTTTTCTTTCCCTGATTTGGAGTGTCAAATCAATATAATTTGGAATTTCAGAGATAGCCTTTGAATTGTTTTGTTTCCAACACTTGCATTGGCAAAATGCTCTTCAATATTAGTAATAAATGTACCTACACCAAGTATTCCTGTCAGACACTTAAAATGGGAGTAGATGACATGATATGTGGAGGGAAGGAAATTGTGCCACCTCTTTTAATATGGTGGTCTCTCTACCTAGCTCTGTGCACTGTTAGGCTAAATCATTATAAAATTGAAATGTCTGTCAATGCTAAAGTAAGTTTACTTTTCTGCTACATATATTGTCTGTATTTCAGTTTAGCTAGATTTTATCTCTGTTCTCATGGAAGTTAGTAACTGCCATCCTTATATCTATTTTCAGAAGCTTCCTTTGAGTGTTCTAAATTTCCCTGGTTAAATTTATGTCTTTTACAGAAAAATAATAGGAAAAGGATTTTTTTGGTACCAATTTAAAATATTGCTCTGAAAACTTCTATATAGCTCAGAAGTGATCATTAGTGTGTTAAGCTAATATAGTTTTGTCTCATAATCTTATAGTGAAAGTAGTTTACTAACAAACCTTCTTGCTTAATCAACAGGGATGGCAGCAGTTAGTCTAAATTATGAAAATGTTCAGGCACAGTCTGGAATTAAGTGGTGACAATTTAGAGTTGAAGTGCTCTCACTGAGAGGGTCAGTAATGTTCTTTTTTCATTTTTCCCCACCGTTCTCTATTTACTGTTATCTCTCTATGCTCTGAACTCTGTGGTTCATTATAGGGCTTCTGGGAGCACCGCCGGTGAGATGCTCCTGATTGATGGCTCTGAAGCCAAACTTCAGGGGCTCTTAGAGTGTCTGTCAGCTTTGGCATTGCTGTCTCCCGGGATTGCTTTCAATTTGTATCATCCTACAACAGGCTGTAAACCCGTCTGCTTCCTGTTGTCCAGGAGTTTAATGCAGACCTCAGAGCAGCAGCAGATTAGCAGCATGCATAAAGAAAAAAGGTTCTCGGGGACTGAAAGGCAGCTGCAGAGTCCTGTGGGGCTAGGACTTCAGGTAGTAACTTCAACATGTCAATCTGGATTAGATGCAGGCTAGAGCTGGTTGCCAAACATAAAATGATTTTGTGGTAGAGGAGAAAGATGGTTCAGTTGTGTGCCTTTAGGATTTCCCAGCAGGACAAAAAGGTAAATGGAAAGTTCAGCTAGTGAAAATGAAGGCTGATCTTTTTGACTGCCTTGCAGGTGTAGTGCTAATTAAAAATCATCATGCTGCAAGAATAGACTTTCTGTATTTGTCAGATAAATTACTCTGTAAATGAGGACTTCTGTTTTGTTACGTGAATTAAAAAAAATAAAGATGTGAAGAACTGAAATGCAGCAGGCCTGTTTGTTTTTTTTTTTTTTTTTTCCTTTTCGTATAATTTTAAGGTAGTGAACAGTTAATTTGTTAAACTCTTCTGCAAGAAAATGGTGTGCAAAGTATGATAAATTTGGAAAAGAAATACCACTAAACCTATATACCTATCTCTTCTGTCCATTTAGCAATTAAAGAACAGCACTAGTGGTAAGAGTAAAATGTTGATAAAAGGTTTACCTAAATCTCCTGAATAACCAGTGGACTTAATTAGTTGGATGTGTGGAGTGGCAATTGAATGGCAACACTGCCAGCAGATGAGAATTTGGTACACTTTTAATTCCTCTTTGCAAAAGGCATATGAAGCCTGGCAGAGGTCTGCCATTGGGGGTGAATGGAAGGGATTTTGTCCAGGCATTTTGTTTTGTGTAAGGCTGCTTGTGTAGCCTTGTGCCACATGTCAGAGGAGGATAATGTTCAGGCACTATCCATTTCAGGCAATGCTTTGAGGTCTTTCATTTGAAATAATGAGAAAAAATGTCAGCTAATTTGTAGTTACTCCTCAGAAGCAACCACTGCTGGCTCCTGGCAGAAGTGGCTAAGTCATATGCTAACTTCAAGTGAGGATTAAAACTGGACCAGTTACTTACCAGTAAAATAATGAGCAGTGTTGCCTTCAGAAACGTGCAGGAACCTGAGCTGATGAATTCTTGCTTTATTTGACAGTGTTTCTGAGGACCAGAAGAGTAAAAATGCATGTACCACCACTCCTCTTCCCTCCCCACGTATGAGCTAAATTTTATCTCTGTGAATGCATTGTTCAATTCCTGACTTTTTTGCCTCAGGAGTGTATTCTGTATGTGTATAAAGTTTTCTGCTTTTATTTGTTTCAGTCTATACTTCTTGTCATTTTTCTGTAGTGTTACCGTGATTGTGAGTAGATCGTAAACATGCTCATTTAACTTGTGCAGTTTCATACTCAAGTATTTAGCATTTTAATATTCTGCTATATATATTTTTAAATTTTTTTCTTTCATAACTACTTACTTTAAACCTTCTGATTTTAGTAGTTTAAGCGTTTAAAAAATACGAATATAAGAACACAGCTAACTTTATCCAATATAAAAGCAGCGACCCATGTTGTTTCCAGGTGTACTTGCATAGCTCATTCTCCTTTTGAATTATTTTTGCAGGATGCTTTCTTCAGTGAGGTTGTAGCTACATTGTGAGGTCACTTGGATTTATTTTTTTTCCCCCCAGTTACAAATATGAACAGTTATCCTTGTGTCCTTCTGATGTAGGCCGGTGGAATGCAAAGTTTGCATTTAAAAGTAAAAAGATCTGAAGACTTTTTTTCTTTAGCCAGTATGTTTTTCAAGAGCATGTGTTCAATACCTGCTTTATAAAGCGTGTGGCTGACATTCAAAAATTATTTTCTCAAAAAAAAAAGTCTTGCTTTCTGCCCCCCTTGGGTATCAAGCACAGGCCTCATCAAAGGTCAGAAAATATTCTCAAAACAGTTTAGCTTCTTAGCAATTTAAATAAGAATTTGTAATCCTTCATGTTAAATATTAATACTAGTAATATCATAAGCCCTCTTGCATCTCAAGGGGCAGCAAGATTACTGGGTCAAAAAGATGTGTTTTCTTCCTTGCAGGCATTATACCTTTGTGAAAGCTTCAGCTGAAGTGAGTCTTGCATATCTATTGACATTTCTTCAAGGAATGCTTCCCCCTGAGTTTAAGTACTTATTCCGAAGATTTTGGCACCCGCAATTTTTACTCAGTGTAAAATGTTTAAGAATGTGATTGTGAATATATTTTGACAAAATAGAAATTTCCATGCTTCTAGTGGAAAAAAATATTTCAATTATCTCGGGTTTTGTGCAGCTTTTGGCAGAAGATGTTCTTAGTTTTAGTATTTTTCCATTACTGTTTAATATAAAGGGGCAATAGGATATACAGCTTAATTTCGTTTTCACTTCCAATGTACGAAGATGTTTGGGGTCTTTGTTTCAGTACATGCAGCCTGCACCACATTTTTCCACAATAAGAGTTATGACAGCAATAAAAAATTTTATTCATTCCATAAGGAGTATTAGACTTACTTTGCTTTTTCTGCACATAGTCTAGTAGAGGGGTTTATTGGTTAGCAAGCCCTGTGCTTTGATTTTGCAGTTAAATATTTTCATTGCAAGATAAGGTGTATCGTAGCATCTACAAATGCAACTACAGTTGCTGATCGATTTATCTGCTGAATAATATAGCCCATTTCCTGATTGCAAATAATATGCTTATCTATTTTGTTTAATTTATGTGTATTTTTCCTATTAGATTTGTGTGCTGCTGTAGAACTGTATTAGGAAAAGCCATGTGGCTTTAAGAAATTGGTCTCTTACCCATTTGGTTTGTTTAGACAAGTCAAACTGCTGAGCTCTTGTCAAATTAGGACCTACTGCAGAAATCCTTTCTGAGTATGAATGCTGATGCAGAGCTGTGAGCAGCGGCTAAAGAGTTCCTGCTTTCTAGAGGCTTGTGTGGGTTGTCTTTGTCAACAAGTGTTGTCCTAGATTATAAAATAGTAAATAACTCTGTGGTCTTCAAGGGTATGATTAGAGGTTTTTGAGACCTTGCAGGGCAGCAGAAGCCTTGGGACACATCTGAGTTTGCAAAGTCACCTGTAGTAGGATCAAATGAGAGCCAGGGAAGTAAATGTTGTATTATACTGCACTTTGTTGACTAGGGCAATATTCCAACTGTTATTGTTAATCATAGCTACTGCTTCAATTGTACAGAAGTTATATCTATCCTAACACTTGCAACAAAACAACACATGCGTGCAAACAAAAACTGCAGGCTCATTCACATGCTTAGCTGACCCTTATTACAAATGTAACTACTGCTATCAGCACCACCCCATAGCAACACCATGGAAGTTGTCATCCCATGCACTGCCCAAGGGGTGATGGGGAGGTATCTGCACTGATTGCCATCAGCTGTCACTCATCTGGCAATAATCTAGCTGATGTGGACCAGAACTAGAGCTTCTTTTTGCAAAGACTGAAGGTAGAGTCCTCCCTTGTTGCTGCTTAGCAGTCAGCAACACCAGCATCTTCAAAAGAGCTTCCCCAGTACAGGTTTCCCGTGATGGGCGCATTGTATGGCTTGCTTAATTGGATATTTTTTGGCAGACCATGTCGTTACACTGTTAGTTTTGACTATGGACTTTACAGATCAACTGTTAGTTTTGTTTCTCTGCAGTCATCTTAAAGCCACAGTTCAGACATTTGTGTTGTGCAGTTTAAGTGTCACATGAAGGTTGCGCAGACTCCACCACAGATCTTCGACTTGCATGTAAGATCAGTATCTAGTACAATTATCATGCGAGAAGCACTGGTGTGAAAAGCGTTTGTGTGAGAACACGCAGCTGGTGTGTTTTCAGCCCGTAGTGCAAGATGGAGTATATATGCTACCTAGCAGCCTCTATATGTGAAATGTGAAAGATCAGTATCTTCACTGGAAAGTGATTAGTGATCCATAAATAAGATTGAAAATGATTGCTGCAAATCTGAGCTGTGTGTCATTTAGAGTTTAAGGGCTGTTAACTGTCTTCCTGCAGAAGTCTCCCACAATTTTTGAAGCTGATCTTAATAACAGCAGGCATCTAGTTTTGGCTGGTTGTTTTTTGTTTGTTTTTTTGTTTGGTTTTTTTTTTCTTTTTAGGCCAGTATTTGATATACACCTGCAACAAATGTTAGAAAACTGATGTTTTACATTGAAATAGCCATTTGTTAATTATAAATGGTGTCAAAGGTAGGCGTGCCCTGGAGGCTTGCTGCTTGTAGTCATGGTTTTAGTATAGGTCCGGGATAGAGCTTGGGCTTTTCCATAAGAACAGAGACCCTTGTATCACTGGATCCTTTTATCCAGCTGCTCAGTGTGGCATGGTTTGGATGCTCTTTATGCTTCCAGCTAAGTTTTTTCTTGGTGTCTTTTGTCAGCGCTGCCTCTCTGCCATAAGCAGATTTTCTTTGCAGCTGCAAGGTGTAAACTAAGTCTCCGGGAACATTGATAGTGTGTAGAACATTGATAGTGTGAATGTCACGTGCCACCACATCTCAGTGCAAGAACTAATTCTTCCGGTATCATTGTGAATCTTGGGTCTCTGCCCAGCTCCTTGACCTGCGTGTTTCTGTCAGTTCCTTACCAAAAACCTTCCTTTTCCTTTCTTGCCATCTCTGTTAGCTGAGGAACCATAGGCTTGCTTAAAATACGAGGGTGGACGGCATCTCAGGAGAGCATCTGGTCCAAGCCCTAGCCCTGCTTAGAGACGTACTGACTGCCTTTCTGACCAGGTTGTTCAGGATGGAAACATTCATGTCCAGAATCTGTATTGTTCTGCTCAAAAACTTGCATTCCTATCTCTCTCATAGCATAAATAAATTGCAACTTGCTGATACCTAATAGCATAAATAAGTTGTAAATCACTGATATCTCTCTCACCTGGTTCAGAGCAGCACCTTTACCCTCTTGTTTCCTGCTGCATTTTGAGATAAAAGAACTGGGCCCACTGCAGTGAGTATGAGAGAGCTTTTCCATGAAACTGCATAATGCTGTGCTAGTTGCATTAAGAGTGGTACAGGTGTTGCTTTGCAATTGAATGATCTGGCTGATGTGGTGTCTTGGTTTTTGTAGTCTGATATGCTGATCGCATGCTGGGAATGAGGCAGTGTCAAGAAAAAATACAGAAGGACATAAAATACTGTAGCTAGTTGAATTAGATGTACTGAAACTGTTTTCTGAAAGAGCAATAAAAATGGAGGCAAAGGCAAACTTCATGAAAAACTTTTTAGCCAGACAAGCATTGCAAGTATCAGGATTTACTTGTCTCTGGGTGAAACCTCTGTGCCTACGCACTTCTGGGCTGTGTGAGATTGTTGGGTGGCTAAAATAGGGTTTCATTCCTTTCTTCGGAGTGAATTTATAAGTTATTCTTAAAGGTACAAAATCTGTAACATTTCTACCATTCTACCAGTGGAGAATTAAATGAAGAGATAGCCAGTTTTGCTTTACATGCGAAAGTATGTTGTATCTTTAAATAGTGTTTATTTATGTATTTGTAGTAGTCGTTCATTTCTAGTCATCTGAAATGCATTGGCTGAATTACAGTTCTTTTACTGTTCTTCTCCAGTTTTTGAACCACAACGTTTAAAATCATAAGAATGTTACTACGTTATTGCTGGAACTTTACATACCTTACTGATTTGCTTTCTCTTTTTAGGTGTCTTGGCTTTTTAATCCAACAAGAAGTGAAATAACAAGTCTAGATAGTGGAAATATAGATGACATTTTAAGTGAGTACTTTGAACTTTTCTTCTTTTTTTCTTCTCTACAGTCACTTATCTGTGTGAAACTTGTAATGTTAATAAAAGAATATGCATACCCTAGCTTTGAATGTATGAATTGCAATTGGCATAGAAGTATTAAATTAGTTAATTGTCATCTCAATGAGGATTTGAAGTGTCTAAGAAGAATAGTTGCATCTTGTTTGCAGATGGGAATGCTTGATTACATAACCAAAAGCTGTCAGGAGCTCGTTTTACAAGTTCCCTCAAAAATAGCAGCAAATGAAACCCGTGGTGATGGGCCTTAAGTATCTTGCTTGTTCAGCTCTGCTTTTCCTCAAGTTAAGCATTCTCATGATTCTGCTCAAAAGAGATACTACAGTGCAACTTCTGACTTTGAGTGCCTTAATTTTAAATTCAAAATCACCTTTTGCATTATGTGACAATTAGTTCTTTTGTGTTTTAACACCTTAATATATCGACATTTTTAATGTCCATTATATTGATAAAGTCAATAAAATACTTGACTGAAGGCTTCTTTCATCAGTTTCCTACTTGATCTAGGCTATATTTCAGGTAAGATTTACCCTACAGTTTCCTAGCAACCAGACTAAGCTGTATGCTGAATAATCTAGAAATATTTGCTTTTATAGTTTTGTGCATATTTTTATAATCTTGGATAAAAGCACTGAGAAGTTGGCCTCACAATGTGACATTGGATTTTTTTCTTTTTCTTTCCTCAGACAATGCAGATGTTGCTTTAGTTAATTTTTATGCAGATTGGTAAGTTATACAAGGGGTTTTTTTCTCTGTTTAAACTTCTGGTTTTTTGGAAACTGTCATGTTTGGCTATAGTTTTCTTATTGAAAGTACAGTGGCATGTTGCTTGCAGGCTAGTTCTTTCCTGAGTCTTTTTAAAGTCATGATTACTTCCCCTTCTGTTGTTCTACCATCTTTGGTATGAGAGGAAGAAGGCTTCTGTAGTAGTATGGGATAACAAGCTATGTAATTAATTTTTTCCTTTTTTATTTTTACCTCTGAGCAAGATATATTTCATTAACTTTTTGTTCCTTAACATAGGATAGTCCAAAATACTCCATTTTTCCATTTTCTTCTGTGTTGCTCCCATGTGTGTGTGCTAGAAAGAGGCTTGAAATTACATTAAAAATCAATTCCTTCTCTAATCTGGAAGATCTTCCAAGTGGAGAGCTAGAGAAGTTATAATTGAGTGATGAAATCTGGGCAGCTGGAAAAGGAATGAATTTGGGGCCATATTGGTTAGACACTGTGAAAGACTTACTTGGAGGGAACTGTTTACTTGAAGTTATTGTTTTTAAGCTTGCATACAATGTTGTTAGAATTCATTTAAGCACCATACCCTTTTTTATTATGTAAGAAATAATTTTAGATGTTCTGTTCCGGTCCACCATTAATATTTTTAAAAGAGTCTTTAGCAAGAAAGAAACCAGGAAAATATTCTGAAAAAATAAAATTTAGCATGCAAATTAGCATAGAAAATGAGGTTAGAAAATAAATAATTTGGTCTTCCTTGATTCAAGTAATCTTGAGTGTAAATAGCTTTATAATGTAAAGCAATATATAAACCAAAGTACTATACTTTAAATATTCCTCTCCCTGCTGTTTTGCTTTGTTAGCATAAAATGTTGGCCTTCAAAATCAAAGGTCATGTAGGTGATTAGACTTCTGATTCCTTTCACATGTCACTATACATCTAAGATTGTAGGTTTGTATGGCCTAGAAGTAGCAAGCACCCAGAGCTTTACATGATAATTCCACTGGTAGGAGACTAATTGTAATTGTTTGGGGTTTGGGTTTGTGGTTTTTTAAAGTGATTTTGAAAAAATTCATACCCAGTCTTTTTATATAGAATGACTTTCCCAGTAAAGATATTTTTAATACCTTCATTTAAACTTTGCATAAAGATAAACATTACATCAATCTAAATCAGTTTAATAACTTTTGTATATATCTCTGTCATTTTTATAGACAAATTTTATGTTCGGTTAGTTTGCATCTGTTCATTTTCTGCCACAAACTAAATTGATTCTGGACACATTTAAACCAATAGAATTGCTCTTTAGAGAGAGTGCATTGATTTACTAAGGTATTCTTTTGAAATGTCTTTCTTTATAAGGGTGGTACAACTAAATAACTGGTTATGTAATAAACTAGGTCTAATTTCTTATCTGTTCTGTATAGAATTATGCTATAAAGGCTGTCTTTTAAAATAAGTAGATGAAACTTCTAAGGTGGTTATTTTCAGTTAGCGATCTGCAAATACCTGGTGGATCATGGTCTACTTCAAAAGGTTTTATTAGAGATAACCAAGGAAAGCAAACCTATTGAAAGTTAATTTAGTACACTGAAATCGAGGGCCTATGTTGCCATTGTAAGATCATTTTTGGATTTTCCAGTAGATAAACTGCAGGAGGCTAAAACTCCATGTTCTGATATTTTGGTGATAAAGGGAAGATAACAATATTTTAAAATTTGATATAGCAAAGTAACGAGAGTCCTGTTTTAGAGCATTATTAGCACAGGTGTTTCTGCAAATCTCCACTGTTATTCGAATCTTCTGTAGAATAATTTGTTTTGAATTTAAAGAGTGGCGTATGCTTGCAAGTTGATTCATATTATTACAGGCCATAATTTTAAAACATTACAACCTTAATTAAGATCATTACGTGTAGGCATTCAGTAATAACCTCTCAGTATAGTGCACTGCCAACCAATGATATAACATCACCTTTGAATGAGAACAGATCAGTTTCGCTGTTGTAGACACTGCTGTAAGGGTGGAGGAGAGTGATGGGTAAGGAAGCTATATGTAACATACACATGCTACATGAATGTGTCGCATACAGTTGTGCTGCCCAGAGTCAGGTGTCTTTCAGAAAATGACCTTAAGACCTGTTTGTACATTGAAAGCAAAACTTGAATGCTTGCTGTTGTAGACATAACAGCATCCCTAGGCTATCACTGTAAAGTTTAAGCAGGGCTTCAGTCCAGGCTTTCTTGCAGGTCTGCTCTATGACGTCTCATTCTGACAAGTTCTACAGGTGCCATTATCCATCTTCCATTTGTTTTGTGTTTGGAAGAATGGAATATAAAATAATTGACGTGTTAATAGCGGGCCTTTGCATCTTTACAGTCCTACAGCATTTTCCATGGGCGGAAAGAAAGGATTTGCTTTGAACTCTGTCATGAGTGGAAGAAGGAACCTATGGGATTCTATTTGTTCATAGTGTTGTCTGTTCAAATTCTACCAAACTTGAGCAATAATATAAGAAGCAATACTTACAACATCTATTATTGACTCTTAGAAAGTTATTTCTGTGATATTTCTTGAAGGCAATGGTGAATATTTGAATCTCAACAATCCAAATAACTTCTTGTACTATATTTTTAAAATTACTTCCCGGGGATAATTCAGGTAGAAAAAAAATGAAGACCAGTGTTTCTGAATAGAATGTATTTCCTAAAGTCTTATAATTGATTAATGGTGGTTTTTACACAGATAAAGCAGGGGGGCACATCTTGAACTATATATTCTTTTAGAATGTTTGGGGTTTTTTTTTCCCACCTGAATTATTCAAGTTACTTTTGAACCTATTTTTATCCAGTCAGTCAGTTGGATGATTATAAGTAGATGTGCTTTTCCAATAGCTTTTCTTTCTTTCTTTCCTTTTAATTTTGCCTTCAAAGATAAAAATATTCCTTAAGTCATCAGTTAAAATATTTCAAATTACTATTTTGAAGTTATGATTTTATGTCTATCCACAGGTGCCGCTTCAGCCAAATGCTGCATCCTATTTTTGAGGAAGCTTCTAACGTAATTAAGGAAGAATATCCAGATAAGAATCAAGTGGTGTTTGCTAGAGTAGACTGTGATCAGCATTGTAAGTAAATCCCAATTTAGGTTTCTGTGTGCTGTCCTCCCATCCTTTAGGCCAGATTTGCTTGTATATATTAGTGAACCTCTTTCTCCAGATTTGTCAGGGCAGTCTCCAGTGTGGCTTTCTCATTGCATCCATAAATATACAATTTTATCAGTTCAGGGGAAGAAAGGGCTGGGATTATAAACTGAATTGGCTCATTGAGGTGTCAAGAAGCACTAGTGCAACAAATGGTGCAGGTCTTCACAACAAAGAAGAGGAAGGGGCAACCTTCCATGGTCAGCATCAAGAATATGTTCTGCTCAGGTCTTTCTTCCTGCTAGGAGTCATAGTGGACTGTAAGTTGCCTTTCACACACAGCCAGGAGGGGATCAGAGGTTTTCTGCTTTGCTATTTGTACATATGCCAATTAATGGTTGCCTGTTTGCGTTTTCATTGCACGCAGAAATATGTGAAAATGATGGTCCAGAATTTACTCATTTTATGCTGGTGTTAATCCCTAAGGTTGCTTTTTAACCTCATAATAAGTAAAATGTAAGAAACATCTGCTGCACATTGAAAGACAAATGGATAGCACTAAGATTTTTAGTATGGTTCTTTTTATAGTATAGGAGCTGTATTGTTTTACGCTTTTGGAAGGGCAGCGTTTGCAGACATAATTTCTTTACAGTGGCTTGTGATTCCCAAACAGTATTATCAGACAAATTCAATTCTGATCAATACTGATTATAATATTTGGGCATCACAAAACTGTTAATTTGTAAGAATCACAGTTGGAAATTTGAGGAATCACTGTGCAGGGTTATTAGTTTGTATCTGCAGCATATCCGTGAGACTTATTGTGACCTAATAGTTGTGGTTTAGTGCTCTGTTACAAGAAAAATATAAAGAGATCATCTCTATAGGACAGGAAAAAAAGTCAATTACATATCTATGAAAATATATGAAAATAACTGGTTTAATTTACATTTTTATTTCCCATTTTGACAATCTGTAACTTTTTTTGTGTTAGAGGGTTTTTTTCCCTATAATGAGAATTCCTAGCTTGAACCAAACTCAGTCAGTCCACTTGAGCATTTTCCACTGGCACCGTTTTGGGCTCTATTTTGTATGCATCCACGTAGTTACCCAACAGTGAGGGCACTTGTCTTGCAATCTTAACGAGATCTCAAACATAAAACCCAAACAAACGAATAAAACCCAACACAAAACAAAGAAACCCCACAACTTTTAAAGGAGCAAACACTGTAAACTCAGTATCGGAAATGTAGAATAAGCCAATTCTTCAAACTGTTAGGAGTGGCCATGGGGATTCCATTTTTTCCCTTCTCAGAGATCCATAAAACCAGTTCATGACTGCAGGAAATTTAAATGCCTCTGGGATTAGATCTTTGAATCGCTGGGATATAGAACCCCCTTTAAAGCCTCAGCTGGAAAAGCGGCTGGGCAGTATCCCCCTAGGGTAGGTATGTGAGCAGTTTAGAAGCATTCAACTGCCTTCCTACACTGGAGCAATAGGGATTTGTTGGGGAACAAACAAAAGTTCGAATGTAGGTATTGAAGAGCAGTTACATTATACACACAGTTGTGCAGTCTTCTTCGAGCAGATCTAGTGCCTTGAATACACTGTAGAAGAGAGCATTTCTGTAGCTGCCTGGAGCACTTCCAGAGCAGCTGCAGAATGGAGAGGTGCTTTAGTCTCCTTGTCTTGTAAGTCAAATAGTATTTTTGGTTTCTCATTATAATGTCCCTGTTAAGTGAATGTTTTCCTGCCTCCTTCCAGAACAGCCTTTTCTAGAATCAGAATTTTGAGGGGGTTTTGTTGTTGGGTTTGTGGGTTTTTTTTTGGTTTTGTTAGGGTTTTCTAGTGCTTGGTTTGAACACCCAGAATATCTGGAATACCTTCCCAGATCTCAAATACCTAACTAGATTTCAGCTTGTTTCTTTTTCACTCCTGGTGTTCTTTTCTGCCTCCATCAGTCTGTATGGTGTGTGCTTGGGAGATGTTAACCAAAACCACATCATTAAATATTCAAATTTGTTATCCCGAAAAGTCGATTTTCAGGTAAGGCAATGAAATCCTTTGGAGGAGTATATTGAAAGCAAAGCCTGAAATATGGTCTTTGCTGAAGTTTTCTTACTGAACATTTTTTTTGTCTTTGGTCTGAGATCTGTTGCAGGATCTGCACAAATAAACTGCCCTCGATCTTTGCAATTATAGAAAATAAATGCAGTTGTAGAGCAAGCATTCTGATTGGCTTTGTATCAGCTTATTAAACCAGTCTTTCTACATACTTGAAATGACTTTTGTATATACTTCTGTATATACTCTATCACTTTCATCAGTGATAGTTTCTGAGATTAACTTGAGTCAAGGTGGGGGGAGATTAAGGACATTCATACTCTTGGTTTACTTGATTTTTATGGTTATTGGCTCATCTTTTCATTGAGTTGAGATACTGACAATGAAACTTTCTATAAATTTCTCACAAAAGACTACAGTAAAATCAGTCTGTATTGTTCAGTTTTATGGTTAAAATTTGCATGAACAACTGAAGTCCTTATTTTGTTTGCTGCAGCTTTAGTTACTTGGGTAACTTGGAGAGTCTTTGGGCTCCTGGATGGACAGTGTTTAGCTGTGAGATCTTCTTGTGTTAGTAGTTATGTGCCTAAGAAGACTGCCCCCTCCCCAGTGTTTGAAACACTTCAGAAGCTTGTTGCTTAGTCTTCTCATATGGTCATTGAATTGAACTCATCAGTTGTAACAGACAGCTAAAGCCTGGATGGAGGAGTTGATGCTACAGAGAGGTTGTCTTCCTTCCCCGCCCCGGGGCCTATTCCCAGGGGGACAGTGGGCTAAACAGTGTGAGGCAGCCAAGAGCTTTGGTCTTTCTCTTTATTACTGGAATATCATGAGTACTCTGTGCTTACTCTGTGTTCTTAATTTAAGAGGTAGATGAGCGTGACTTTTTCTGCAGAACCTGTAGAATGTGAGTTAAAAATAAAATCCTATAATGACAGACCAAGTCTATTCCCCCAATTTGCATTGCCTTTTGAATTAAAATAGCACAGCTGTATGTCATTCCCATTTTCCAGTGTTTATTTGCTGGGTTGTAAGCAATGGTACATTTCATGGCACACTGTTAATGGGTACGTCCTAAAGCTTTAAGAATTTTAACTTTGATTCTAATGTGTGTACTAGCAGCTTTTAGTAAAAGGGTGAATGTTGCTATATTAGCCATCTTGGCCCTGCAGTTGTAGTTTACTAAATGTTGGAGTCAAGATTATTGCTGTCTTTCCCCGCCCCCCCCATTTACTTTTATATTTTTTGTATGTATTCACATCTTTTACCAATACCAGAAGGTTTATGCCAATATTTTGGAGTTTGTTAATGCTTGCAGATTTCATACCAGTAGTAGTTCACTATTAGAATGATGTTCTAGAGATGGTGGATTATTTGCATTACAAATGATCTGTTTCTTTTTGAAACCAAGACTCTGTAGGGAATCCAAATAGCTGATTTCAGGCCACTCAAAAACAGCTTTCAGTATGGTCAGCCAGGCATAGATACTTTCCATTTAATGTACTATTATTGAAGCACACTGCAGGGCCCAATAGCTCACACCAGCTTCTGAGGGTAAAGCAAATTAAAGAGAATTATTGATGCACTGCCAAATGTTTGATGCTTAATGACAAAACCATCATTCTGTCTGCTCTTATAGCCAATATAAAGATGGGGTTTTTTTCTCCTGGAAAGTGATAGGCCCCAATGTGCTTAAATACAAGATCTGAATATTAACACTATATTGAGCCTCTGTATGTGTTATATCTTTCACACCCATTTATAATATTGTGGAAGATAATTAAAACTGAAATGTTTAAGTTAAGTCATCAGGATGTTTTTAAGCTGGTGTGGGACATACGCCAAAGGTAAATCTGATGAAGCATGTGCTCTTTCAGTTTCCAAGACCTCATCCTTTTATAACTTAGATATTTCTAAGTTCCACTACATTGTTTGCTGTTAAAATCTTTGGTGGTTTTGGTGTGTTCAAGTTAGTAATTCACTTAAAAATTATGCACCTCTATTCTGAGTATAATATCTAGTAAAAGTGACCTTCTGTATAAGATTGTGGAGATGGTCTTTCTGCATATACATTATTAGGAAGGTTTAGATTTGGTGGTGTATTTGTTTCATGTGTTTTTGTTCCGTGTGGGGGTGTTTTTTGGTTTGTTTGATTTGCTTGCTTGTGGGGTTTTTATTCTTTGTGTTAAGCAGCAATGTTGGAAACTCACTTGGTACCATGGATTTCCTATATTTCTGTTGTCTGAGTGGATATTGCAGTATAGAACTCTTCATGCTTCTGGAGGAAAGTTTACATTTTGAACAGTTTCTATGAATTCAATATTAGGAGTTGTGATAAAGAATTCTTTTAAATTAAAGTATATATTGGGGGGGTATTTCCTTTGGTTTCTGAGTTAAAAAATAATAGGCAGTTTGAATACATTTTTGTGCTTCCAAACAGAAACAACTTCTCACCTGTGGGGTATTGAGAGGTGCTTTGCTAGACAGTCTGTTTAGGAAACTATTGTTTGTTCTGTCTTTCAAAATGTACATAAGTGGTACTCTCATTTATTACTATGAGCTGCTGATCTCTCTGGGTCTGGCCATTCCTGTAGTGTGTACCATTGTTAGTCTTCACAGTTACTTAGATTGTATTGCTACTGTGCCTCTGGTAAGCAAAATAACATGGTATGATAACAAATTCAAAGGTTCATAAATGAACTATAAATGAAACTATAAACAAGCAG
>NW_009938983.1:4259-5186 GCF_000696875.1 Nestor notabilis | reverse complement strand
AAAAAAAAGCAGGAAGTTTTCATTACATCCCTGCCACTTTGCCTGAAAAGAAACTACCAGTCTGAAAGAGTTATCTTTGGGTAAAATAAAAAGTGGAAGCGATTCGTAGAGGTTGCTGATGGCTCTCCTCAGGAGAGCTATTTTGTTAGTCTGTCAGAAAAGGTTATGGGATGCCTACTGATGAGGCCCTGCTAAGAGCAGACATGGCTGTTGTGAATGCTCCTTTGCAGCAGAAGGTGGTCTAGATTTTCTTCTTACCCAGCTTCTTAGTAGTCAAGTTTGATGTAGCACATTGATTGCTTTTCTTACACCTATTTTGGTCCATCATAAAAGTCACCAGTATCACGGTCGTTGGGGTAGGATGGCTGGTTTAGATGATCTCCCAAGTTCCTTTAATTCTGCTCCCTGTGAATATTCCCAGTTCTTACGATTGTGTGCAAGTGTCATGAGAGGAGTAGTTTAACTGCTGTATTACGAAGTACTTAACAATAAGATGAACGTAGTGTATTTTTGAAGCAGGAGGCAAAAAAGCCTTTTTAGGTGAACTTGAGAGAAAAAAGCTTGCTGAATAGTAAGTAAAAAGGTACCTATCAAAGACAGATTTCGCTGCTTCTCTGTAATGTGCCCTGGCAGCTAGCCTAAGGTACTTCAAAAAATGTCATTGATCTTAAGTGAGCAAGCAAAATACTCATTTGATAGTCCCAGCTTCAAATACACAGCTGAAGGAAAGTTATTTTTGAGATGGAAGGCATTGTACGACAATGAGGAAGAGAGAAAGTGATTTTTGATAAAATGGGTTTTGGCATTCCTTTGAGGAGAGGAACACATGATACTCAGACAACAGAGAAATGGCTGACAGCAGCTTTGCTTTCTCTTCACTAGTTCAAGAGAAGTACCTATACAGGGCATCTATGAAGAGAACCAAGT
>NW_009938983.1:0-4228 GCF_000696875.1 Nestor notabilis | reverse complement strand
TGCTGAACTTTGTATAATGAATAGTAGAAAATAGTCTGGGCAGTTGAGAAATGGTTGATTGCCATCAGGAACGCATGCATAGGGAGGGAGAGGATCGTCTGAATTCATCAGTCATTGCTCTACTTGAAACTTCTGATTTGTAGAAGACAAGAAGATCATACTATGTCAGTCACTTCCTGTCTTAACAAGTGTGAAACCATTCTGGTAGCATAAATGCTAGGCTTGTGATTTAATGATTAATTGGGCAAAATACAAACTCAAGGTTTATTCCTTTTAGGTACCTTAGTGCCTGAAGAAAATGTAAAGTTGTAGCTAGGAGACTATTGTGGGTTTGTGGGGGGAGTTTTCCCCCTCTAGGTAGGTTACCCTTATCTGTTTCAAATACCTCTTTTAATCAGAAAATGAGCAGTAAGAATGTCTGGAAATATTTTAAAATTTAATTTAGGATTTACTATAATGTGATCTACGAATGAGTTCAAACAATATTCCATGTGTTTGCACTGTGTATTTCCAATTTTAAAAGGAATATAATTTTGTAGTTGCTCTGCTTATGCTAACTCTACCTGTATCAAATGCCAGGGCTTAATGAAGCATTTAAGGTTTACTCTGTTTGACTTTTGAATGAATTCAAACAATTTTTCATGTACTTGCATTTTATATTTTGTAAAAAGATGGTTTTCAAATACTTACTTGTGTAGGACTGTCATCTCTCTGTGTTAGTTCAAATACCAGTATTCATGGAATCTCAATGTAATTTGTAAAGAGCATGCAAGTTCTGATTTATGAAATAGTGTTAAAATTCAGTCCTGACAGTGGGCATTTTATTACGCTTTTTTTAATTCAACTTCAACACTTGATGGAGGTCCACATCCCTAGGGACTACGATTCCCATCTTAGAGAACCTTCAGTATCCCCTGTATGCCCATTCTTCAACCTGTGCATCCTCCTATAACTGTGAAAATAACCTGAAGGAAAAGTCTGTTTTGTGAGACAAAAAAAGCATAGTCTTGGTGGTCTCTTGCTGTTGAGTTCTGTAACAGTAACAGTCTTTGATCTCAATGTGATAGACTGATGTACCATCGGACCAAAGGTCTGTCTATCAACAGGAGAGAAGGGCAGCAAATGCCTGGTTTGCTGATGTTGTCTTCTGCTGAGCAAATATAATGTGATTCCTCCCCTGCTACACTTACTACCTTCTTGCAGCCAGCTCCTAGGTAGTTCAACAAAGAAGGGATAGAATTTAAAGGAAGAAAACAATATTGATCTAGTACTTGTTAATGTCAAATATATTGGCATCTTAGCTTGAGAAATCTGTATGTATTTGAAATAAAATTACTCTGAATTGGGGACATAAAATGTCTTACCCTTAATTTTAACTTTAGTTAATGTATTAAGAAATTCTTCTGGGATATTTAGGAAAAAGGTCAAGTCCTTTCTTAGTCAAAATTAGTAGACTGGTTTCTGTGGTATTTCATAGTGATGCAAAGCTTTTTAGGAACTGGGCTTAGCTGGTGAAGCTTTTAAGCTTACTGGTTTGAGGGATGTTAACATTTTTGTGGAGTAGACCTGGTTCTTATTCCTTTGTTATGCATGTTTTTGGTTTAAGTTGTGCAGCTGGTACAAAGATTGTTTTCAATAACTAAAGCTGCAAGAAATTAGTCATGTTTTAGCAGCGATTAAAACTACGATGGTTTCACTGAGAGTTTTCCAGGCAGCAGGGATTTCAGATTTATTTTGTCCAAAGGAGATGGAGAGTTTTATGTGCTGGAGGACAGTTACAGGTGCAGTTCCATAAAGGAATGATTTACTTCCAGTGGCACAAGGGTTTAATTTTGGTTTGCAACCAAGAGATGTATGTTAGTTGCTCAGTATCAGCAGTTTGCTTATGCCAGCTGCCTCTAAATAAGAGCTTTCACAGGACTTCTGTCTCCATTCTCTAGAGTAAGTGTAAGATAAAAAGCAAATATGCTTTGTGGTAAGTATGTAATTGAGAAGAAAGGATGTATTTGTCACAAAGGATTCGTTTTTATGTGGTTTGGTACTGTGTCAGATGGACCCTCATTTGGTTGCCTTCCTGCTGTGGGCCAATCCAGGTCACCTGAAGTGTACCCTTTGACTTCTTACTAAGGCGTCAGTGAAAAGGAACAGCATTCAGCCCACACTTCCAGTGCCTTCCTCTCTCTTGACTGGATGAAACCTCTCTTTCTCCAAAGGACGAATTGCTCTGTAGAAGTTCACCATCTCTCTCCTTCCTTGAGAGAGAAAGGAAGAAGGGGAAGCGGGGCAGGTGTGGTTGACTGGAATGAGTCATCTCAAATGATTAAGCAGCTCTGGAAAGTGAGCAGGCTGCTTGTATTTTGGGATTTAGTTGGATTTGGGTGCAAACATGATTGAGGTTTAGGTAAACTGCATCCCACTCTGTAATAAAACACACCATTTTCACAGGGGCTGAGACATTTTTTTTGTTTCTAGATACATTTCCAGGGGAGGAGTGAGCAGGAGGGCATAATTAAAGCAAAACCAGAAGGAAAGTGCTTGTGTAAATCTACTTGAAGTTACATACTTTGTCTCTATTGTTTGGGTTTAGTCTCATTTCCCCAAGACTGATGTGTATCTGGTTACCATGCTTCTCCGGTCCTTCCTCATAAAAACTCCTCGAAGCTTTTTGCTGAGCTTCAACCACAGAAAGAGGGAGGAGCATTCAAAGCTATTAAGTACTTCCAAAATTTGATTAAAGCAGTTGCTGGATATAGGAGGTGAACAAACCCAATTTCTGTGCTGTAGGAAAGGTTGCTGTAAAAACCTAGGGCTGGTAATCCTGCTTGGCATGCCATGAACCACTTCCCAGTTATGTGTAAGTTTCCCTATGTCCTGGGTTCAGCCAACACCCTGTCAGTGCATAGCTGGGAGCTAGCTGCGGTACCTGTTGCAACTTGCTGTATCCCAGAGATTAACCAAGGTGGAAGAAGGACAAAGGGATGCTTGAAGTACTCTGGGGTGTAGTAAAGAACCAGATTATTGCCTTAGTTGTGTTTGAAGATAAGGGGCACAGGATGCATGTTTCATGGGAAACTGGGCTTTATTGCTCCTGTTTGCCTTTCTTTGCTGCTTTTCTAATTTTACTGTAAAACCTCATTCCATTTTTTCTTCTTCTTTTATGTTTGTAAGTCTCAGGAACAAATAACTTGGGCTTAAATAACTGACCTGTTATATAAAGGTGAAAATAGCTAGTGTTCTTAAACTGTATGAACATAGATAGGCGTTACTTTGTTGTATGACGTTCTTTGTGGCCCAAGACTAGAAGAAAGCAGGGCTGCATGTATAGATGTGAATGAAGAAGAGTCTTGAAGCGAATGCTGACACTGATTGGTCGGAGAGGTGTTTGCCTTCATTTAGGAACCTGAAATTCTCTGTTTGTTCAAAGCCTGAACAGCTCAGAACTGTAACAGAAGTTTTCTGGCCTTCGTTGGCTTCAAGAAATACTTTGCAGGGTTTGTGTTCTCTAAAGTTTAGGACATGACAATTGTATTTCCAGCACTATAACTGAGATAAAAGTCATAGTGAGTTTAAAGTAAAATAGGTGCTGACTTTATTAAAGTTTTCTCAAGTGGATTAAGTAACTGAGATTTGGCAAGCTTTTAAGATTCTCATGTTCTTGTTATACTCTTAAATTGGCCTTCCTAGTTGTTCACAGGAAGTGTACCAAATAAGTATAACTGACCAAGTCAAGTCTTTGCTTACTCCAGATTTTGGTCATGATTTTTATTATGAAGATCAGTACATGTGAGAAATACTGTAGCTGCTGTTTTTTCCCCTATAACAGTGTGTGTATGTTTGGGGTTTTGTTCAGGAGGTTTTTTTATTAGTTTGTTCTTATTTAAAGATCTGGAAGTACTGGTTCAGGGATTCCACTTACATGCACACATATACATGTATAAGATATTCAGTGTATTTCTGTATTTGTAGGGGTTTGGTTTTACTTTCTTAATTTCTTTGCAGCGGATATAGCTCAGAGATACAGGATAAGCAAATACCCAACCCTGAAACTCTTCCGGAATGGAATGATGATGAAGAGAGAATACAGGGGCCAGAGATCTGTGACAGCAATAGCAGATTATATCAGGCAGCAGAAGAGTAACCCTATTCGGGAGGTCCAGGATATGGAGGAAATTAGTTCTCTTGATGTAAGTCTTTCAATTTTATTCCTTCTAAAGATATATATATATAT
>NW_009938982.1:14212-15681 GCF_000696875.1 Nestor notabilis | reverse complement strand
GGCACAAGCTACTGCAGTTCAGCGGGGGGTTGTATTCAGGGTGTAGGGGAGGTAGCACAAGAAGCCTGCCGGGGCTCCCGAGCTGCCCGAGGGGATCCCCCCTCAGCCTCGCTGCTGCTCCCAGCGTACAGGCATAGGCATCTACTAGTGCCCCCTCTCCTGTTCTTGCGCCTGGTGTCCTTGCAGTGGCAGAACCCACGGCAGAAAGCGTCCCTGAGAGGATGCGAGTGCTGGGAGGATGGTGCCAGACTTTTTTCAGTGGTCTCAGTGACAGGGACAAGGAGCAATAAAACTGAACCAGGAAGTTTCGCCTCAACATGAGGAAGAACTCGTTACACTGAGGGTTTTCAGGCTGTCCAGGGGGTCGTGGAATCTCTCTCTCTGGGGACACTCAAAACCCGCCTGGAAACAGTCCTGTGTAACCTGCTTTAGGTGGCCCTGCCTTGGCAGGGGGGTTGGGCTAGTTGATCTCCAGAGGTCCCTTCCAACCCTGACGATTCTGTGATCTCTGCTCAGGCAGAGGGGATGTGTCCCTGGTAGGGTGCTCAGAGGTGTCTGTGACCTCCTTGCTCAAACCCATTTGGCTAAGTGTGCATTGCTAGCTGGAGTGCCCCATAGGTGTGTCCCCAAGGCAGGAGGTGAGTTATCCACACCAGGCACCAGCTCTGGACCCTCTGACAGGGACAATGGCAATCATCACCAGAGCAGGCCAGGTGCCATTAGGAACCAACCTGAGACATGGCTCTGGAGTGGATACCCAGGGGCTCTGCACAGCTAGCTACTCCCATGGGTAGCATTAAGGGGCCCTGCAGCACCCCAATCCTGTTTATCCTGATTCCTGGGGAGGGAGGTGCAGAGGCCTGAATGGCTGCCTTTGGGATCAGCCAGGTGATTGTCCAGCCTGGCACGTCTGCCAGGTGTTTCTCTTAGCCGAGGCCTGAGGATGAATCCCTGGAGCACATGCCACATGCGAGGCAGGATGCGCGTCATGACCATCATCGGGTTAATGGCCAGCATTCCGCTCCACCTGCCAGTGTGCCACTGGCACCCATGGCTGTGCGTCCCGTCTGGCAGCCTGCACGCCGTGGCCACAGGCAAACCCAGGTGGGTGCAGGACGGGGAGGCTGGGATGTGGTGGGGCTCCAGGGTAGTGGGACAAGTGCTTGAGAGTGAGAGGGGAACTGGGAACTGTACAGTGCAATGCTGCAGAGTACTGGCAGCAACGTGTATGGGGCACGTGCTATGCTATAGGGTTTCATGGCATGTGTGGATACCTCTGGAGAGGAGTGTGATTGGGATGATGGGGCCATGTGGCACTCCCATTGCTCATAGTATGCTTCTCCTCCATGGCAGGCCTCTGTGGGGCGGGGCAGGCACCGGCGCACCCACCTTCCCACTGGCACGGAGACACAGTGCTGGCACAGCACAGCATTTGACTGCACCCCCCAGCCGGCAGCCGGCTCCCCGGA
>NW_009938982.1:10260-14027 GCF_000696875.1 Nestor notabilis | reverse complement strand
CAGCGGGCCAGCCTGCGGGGGGTCCTACGCCGCACCCTGCGCTTCCTGCGTGCCCACCCCGGTGAGGCTGTGCTCATGCGCATCAAGGAGGAGCTGCCTATCTTCTCCCAGCCTGGCTTCGCCACCCAGCTGCAGCGCTGCTTGCTGGAGGAGGGACAGGGCTGTGTGTGGTGCCGGGAGGAGGTGCCAACACTGGGCCAGGTGCGAGGGAAGATTGTGGTGCTGGAAGCACTGGCGCAGGAGGTGTTGGGCATCCCGTATGAGCAGCTGAGCATCAGCGATGCCTGGAACGTGCTCTCGCTGGAGCGCAAGTGGGTCCAGGCCCGGCGGCACCTGGAGAGGGCAGCCAGTGAGGACCCTGCCACCATGCACCTCACCTTCTGCTCCGGCAACGGGCTGTTCACCTGCCCGGAGGAGGTGGCCCGCTTTGTGAACCCCCGCTGCTACCAGCATCTGCGGCGCTGGCAGGGGCAGCCCGTGTGCTGGGGAGTGGTCATCATGGACTTCCCCGGGGTAGGTCTCCTGCAGCTCATTGTGGAGAGCAATGGTCTGCAGGCTAGTGGACACATCACAGCGGCCCCCAGCACACCCACAGTACCTTCGCGGCACCCCCATGGCAGACGGGACAGGCACAGCAGTTGGCACTAGTCCGCTCACTGCCCACGCTGGTGCTCATCAAGACGGATGGTGGTCCCAGCCCCACACCTCTGCCAAAGGACATGAGTGCCCATAAGAGCAGAAGTGGGTTTCCTAGCTGTTGGGCACCAAGAAGCCTTCGTGTGAAGATGGTCTGACATCACCAGAGGCAGCAGTGGAGGGGTGGTGGCTGTGGTCAGAGCAGGGCAGCCCAGGGAGCCTTGCACACAGCTCCCCACAGGGGAGCCAGGTATGGTCCCATCACAGGGCTGGGCCAGCTGAGTCCTTGGCAGAGCAGCAGGTACAGGTAGAAGGAGAAGGTCCTGCCTTCTCTCCTGTCAGGCTGGTAAGCCCACCCAAAATGCCTCTCTGCAAAACAGTTCTTTTCCTTTCAAGGGTAAACAAAAATAAAAAGAAGCTAGGAAAGCACTCCCTATATTGCCTTGCCATTTTGTAGCAGAAAAATGCAGAAAATACCTTTTGATTTTACTGCTCAGATAGGAAAAAAACCTGTATCCCTCTGCCCACGGCTGAAGCACAGTTTAATTGGTGTTTGTAACCATCTTGCTCTGAAAGCAGAGCAGCAAGAGGGAGGAGGAGGAAGTCACTTAACTTCAAAGGTGACAACAAATGGTTAGCAACATCCTTCCCCTCATTATTTTAGCTTTTGTTTTTTAATTTCAGGGGCTTGCCCTAAAAGTCAGGACTGTTAGAGAGGCAACTTCAGCAAGTATGGCCCGACTCATGCATGGAGAGCTGGATGGCCACAATAGCAGTGATTCAGATGAGGCTACCCCATCCCCAGGGTCGCACACAACCTGGGGACACTGCACAGGAGAAAGCCCAGCAGTTTGCAACAGCATGGGCACCGTGGACAGGGCAGTTCATAGATCCACAAAAGCAAAGTGGTTGAGATGTGAAAAAGACCGTAAAATGCGCACTGTGCCAGCAATTTAAATAGACTGGCAAGTCGCAGGACACAGTAGCTTCTTGAAGCAGAAAGATAGCAGAGATCCCAGGGGAGAAGCATCAAATTGCTGGCTGTGCTGAAGCAGGGAGGTGAGAAAGAGGAAAGCCTGTCCCTGGCCTGACAAAAGATGAAGAACATCCTCAAGAATATTCCTGCCTCAGGGAAAATGCAGGTGGAGAGGGGATGCCACAGGATTTCCTGGCTGGAGGAGAGGACATTTTTGCTCCACAGGGGCTGGCCCTGGCTGGAGACATGGCCCTTGGTGCTGAACATGTTTATCCGCTGGCCCCAGGCAGCCCTGCTCAGGGTGCAGGGGAGGACAGACCCCACCCTGCAAAGAGACAGACAGGAGGGAAGCAGGCAATATCATGCAGGGGCTGGTGGAGGTGACAGAGGAATCTGTCTTTGGGCTTGCTTTGTGAGACAGGAGAAGTTTAATCTCTGCATTAAACCAGGTAAGTGAAAAAAGCACTGGTGATGTGTGGGGTGCTGGTGCCAGCACCTACACTGTCTGGGTCACCCCTGTGCCAAGCTGGCATGACGGCTCTTGGTATCACTCTCATGACTGAAGACGAGTGCCGCTGAGAGAGGACCAGGTGGGTTGATGGCTTGTCCAGGCATTCCAGAGATGCACAGTGTCCTGGGGAGCTGGGCAGGGTGCAGGCAGAGCAATCACAGTTCCCAGGAGCAGCTCTGCAGGCTGGGTGGTTCTGCTCTCACTCAGAGCAAGGGCTGCCTGCATGGCTGTGGGACTGCCCCTGGATGTGGCACATCAGTGAAGCTGCATCCCAGCAACCCGCAGCCACCCTGTGCCCCAACTCACTGCCTGGGAATTGCGTATTCACAGGATGGGCAGAGCCACTTGTTTACTCCCTACCACACAAGCAGTGAGTTAGCTTAGGTGTTTTCTACGCCCCCAGCATCCTGTTTGATGAACCCTTATCTGTGCCATGAATATGTTGCTGCTGCCAGGCAGCAGGGAGCTGGCAGGCAGCATGGGTGGGGGTACCCAGCTGGCAGCAGTGCCCAATGAAAAGGCTCTCTGTCACCAGTGTGAAAGGAGAAAGGTGCAAGGCAGAAAGCTGTTCCACAGCTGAGATCAAAGAAACGTCTCTCAGAAGCACTGGGTGGGGTAGGCAGGAGCGATTTGCCCAAAACTACCACTGCATCCTGTAGCTGGGGCTGCCCAGCACCATGAGGTCCCTGTGGGTGCCATAGCCCCTGTGCTGTCTTGGAAGCAGCCCTGTCCTTCTGTCCCTGGCTAATGCTTGCAACCATCTCACTCCCTCCAAGCCAAGGCAGCTCTTGGATAACACATCTTCCTGTGGCCAAACGCTTTCTAATTATGAGAAAGATTTTATTAGGCGCTGCTTTCCTTCAGGGCCTTCAGAGGAGGGTCCAGCTACTAAGGCTGCAGACCAGATGTTGCACTGGGAGAAGTGCCCAAAAGCACCCTGGAGCTCAGGGACATGCTTTGGGTCAACCACCCTCTACTGACCTTGAGGTGGGAGGGAGCCATCTGCTGCCCATGCTCAGGAGCTGCTTCTAAAGCCTCAGAGAGAGCCGCCTCGATCCCCAGGGTGGAGCTGGGAATGGCAGCAGCAGGGCTGCACCTGGCATGGTGTGGGTGCCTGCTGGTACCACGCCACACTCCTGCAGGGGTGCTGCTGGTTGCCTCGTCACTCCAGCGGGTTGCTGATCCCTCCCCTGGACTGAGGGGGGCTCCCCAGGAAGGTGCCCGCTGTATCATGGTCAGCAGCTGAACCAGGCGGGCTTAGTCAGGGTGACTCGGTTCCTCTGTGGTTTGCCAGGGGACATTGCACAAGGAGGGGAACAGTGGGGCCAGAGCCTCTGCCGAAAACAAGGGTGCCTCTGCATGGGGGAGGGTGTGGGGGGGGGTATGAGTGTGCAGCATAGTGGTGATGTGTACCCCAGGGTCTCACTGCACCAGGTTCTGAGCACTCACTCCCTGAGGACACACTGTGGGGCACAGCCTGGACTTGGCCCTGGGGCTCTCCAGGAGCTAAAACCTGGGCCATCTGCCCACCTCTGCCAGTGCCACCTCCCCACGCAGCATGTACACCCCCTGGCACCGTTAGTCCCCGCCACACCTGGGCGCCCCCAGAGAGGGCACAGAGCATCAGCCTGTGTGGGCAGCAAC
>NW_009938982.1:0-10186 GCF_000696875.1 Nestor notabilis | reverse complement strand
AAGCCACTCTCCCATGGCCAGCCCTGCAGTCACAGCCTGCGGGTGGGTTGCCCGACCCCAACCCCAACCCCTGGCAGTGGTTTGCAAGTGGGAGGGGGGCACTCGTGGCCCCTCCCCACAAATAGTGCCCACAGCAGGGCTCTCACATGAGAGAGAGCATCACTTCTGTCAGCCTTGGAAAACACCCAAGATGTAAAAGGGCTCTTGGTGATTACCCAGCTCCAGCAGAGCTAAAAAGCTGATTCGGGTCTTCTCTCCCTCCCACAAAACATACCTTTTTCTACTATCTGCAAAGCAACCTTCAATACCCATCCTGCCTTGCAGGAACCCCTCTCTGAGCCCAGGTACTTGTGGGCACAGGGTACCTGCCTGTCCCCACAAAGAGCTTTGAACTTGGCCATGTTCTGCCTTTTGTGGTGGCAAACTCTAGGTCTCAGCCACCCTGATTCTGTTTTTCAAACACCATCAGAAACTATTTGTAGCTACAAAAATAAAGGTGGGAGTATTTTCTTTCTACTGCTCTGCCCTGCCATGCTGAGTTTCAGCAGAAGTGAAACTGGCAGGGGCACAGCCTGCTGCCTCCTGGGGCCATACACCCGCGAGCACCCCTCTGACTCCCAGCAGGTCTCCCACCATTAGGAGAGACAGCTCCCACCCTGCCCAGGTGACCCTCAGCATTTAGAGTTGCTTTCCCACCCCAGCAGCTGCCCTTCAGCTTCTTTGCCTGCCCATCTGCTTCTTCCCTTGCTGTAATTGTATCCTCTGTACAATTGTACCCTCTGCTCCTGGATTACCGGACACACAGGCTCATCCTCAGTAATTCCATAAAAATAGACAATTGCAGTAAAATTGCACATTTTTGCAAGGAAAATATTCAGAGACAGGAACTGAGTTTCATTTACATTGGCCCAGTATAAAGTCATTGTAGTGGGTTACAGCTTTTGTGGGATGGGTTCCTCCTTTTGTCTAGCATGAGTCCCAGTGGAGCAGCATCAATTTCTCTGGAACTGGAAAATGCATGTGACTTGCATGGCTCTCACTTTGGCTTTATCTGGAAGTCAGCAGAGTAATTCCTGCAGAAAACCCTGCCAAGGCAATTTAACTTAGAAGCAGAATGCGATAAAGAAATATTTATGATGATTCAAGAGTGATCCAAGGGGAGGTGGACACAATGAGGCATGTTCCTGAAGCATCGGTGGAAGTTCCTAAAGGATATTAACAACTCGGGGGAAATTCCTCTGGCATGTTCTCGCAACTTTCTCATAAAGACTTAAAGGCAAATATGGGAAAATACATTGTGTAAGTAACCATTTATAAACAGTATAAGAAGATTCACAGCCAGGGCAAAAAACCTGCAAGCAAGCAGATCATCCAGTGCAGGAGCTGGGAGGCTGTGAGCCATGCTCCCAGTTAGCCTGCGTGGGAGCGTATCAAACCTCATCCCTCCTCTGTCCTCTGAACACCAGTGAAGGCACTGTGACATGGACATGGTGGGTTAGAGAGATCTCAGTGCCCTGAGCACCATGGGCTGGACCCCTCTTTGGGGGCCTCCTCCACGTCCTGGGGAGCTCGGGCAAGCCTGGCTTGCTGTAACTCAGCTTCTGTGGCTGTCATGTCCCCCTGGCAGGGTAGGGATGCACCCAGCTCCTGTGCCATGGGGCAGACATTGAGCTGAGTCTTGCCAGGGCTGACCCTGCTGTTCCCCTCTGGCCTTGGGCTGGGAGTGGGGTCTCTGGGGATGGGAAAGCCCTGTGCTGGGGGAGGCGGGAGCGCAGGGCAGGATGTGGGCTGGCAGCAGGGCTGGGGTGGGAGGGGAAGAGGCCAAGAGCAGGGACCAATGCCCTGCGCACTTGGAGGAAGTACGAGCACCACTGCCCACCGAGGGCCAGATGCGCCTGGCACTGCCAGCAGCTGGGCAAGGTGCATCTGGTGCCGACATGGTAAGTCCCACTCTTTTCCTTGGGGATGTGTTAGGGTCTGCTTGAAAAAAGAAATTAGGGGAGGCCATGGCTCTGGGCAGGCACTGCCAGGAAACAGTGGCACTGCCTGAGGCACATGCCAGCCCTGGGTGCATGGGGAGAGGTGGGGGCACAGGGCAAGCCCTGGACTAAGAGGCTCCCCAGGAATGAACTGCACTGCTGGCAGGGGCTCCCCCACTGCCCAGCTCTGCTATAGGCACAGCCCCCCCCACTGTGCCTCACTGGAAAGGCCCGTTCTGCAGCAGAGCTGTACCTGCACACAGCATGCCTCTGTGGAGCCAGCACAAGCAATGTGCCCTTGTGGCTACCAGGACTGCTCGGCAGCGGTGTGGGTGCACAGAATGGCGTGTGAGCCCCCATGGGATGTGCATGCTCATGCCTCTCTCCCTGGCACTCAGGGCACTGCTGCAGGACGGTGGTCTACTGGAAGGACTTGGGCTCTGAGCTCTCATGGCACCTGCTACCTGAGCATTGCTGCCATTGCATGGGGTAAGCCACTCACCACCTGCCCAGTGTGACTCTCCTGCCAGGGAGCCTGCAGGCCCGGGAAACTAGAGAAGGGTAGCAATATTATTTTGGGAGGTCATCAGTCACAACTCCCATGGCTGCCAGCCCAGGGCCAGACCTTTCTGGGCTGGGACAGGGCTCCACCTGCCTGGGCCAGCTCCCTCCAGCCAAACCCATCATGGGACTGTGTTCCCCTGGGGAGGGCCAGGACACGCACGGGGTCCCTGCAGGGTATCTGGTTCCCTAAATGCAGCATGACAGCCAGTGCATTGTACCATGAACAGGAGAATGGCAGCAGCAGGTTCACCTCCTATCCCCATACCTATGCTGCAGAGCTGGACACAAACATAGCCACAGGGCCCACAAGTCCAAGTGTTGGGAGCACAGCTGGGGCAGCACCAAGCAGAGTTAAAATTGCTAAATTACATCAGCAAAGAATCAGAGTAGAAACTAATTTCGTTTTGCTGCCTGTAGGATATTTCCTTCACATGATGATACTGTATGCACAGCGGAAAACCTGCTCATGCCTGCTCTGTTCCTGGAGATCCTCTATGAGCTGGGTTATTTTCAAAGGACCTTTTGTGATTGAGCTAACAGAGGCAAATGCAGAAGTGTCAGGAGGAGGCTGAAATTTGGCTCTGAGGGGAAAACAAAAATGCAAAGGCACCCAGAGTGCTGCAGGTACTGACACTCTGCCCTGGGGGGACACTCTGGGGGCTGCTAGAGAAGCTGACAGATGGAAATGCAGGCAAACAGCATCCGCCTGGGGTTCAGATCCAAGTGAGCAGGGAGAGGTAACATAAGGATGGGCGGAAAGAGTGGGGATAAGCTGTGCTACAGAGAGTGTGTTACTGGTAGTGGTAATGAGCTGTGCTACAGAGAGGGTGTTACTGATGGAGCTGAAGGGAAGAGGTAGGAGAGCACGTGAAGGAAGGGCATGTAGCAGATGGGCTCCCTTGGTCCTTCTTGGTTTGAGGCTGGGGTGTGCAAGGGCAGCAGGGCAGCTGCCCAGAGCTGTGCTGGGAGGGTAGTAAGGGCCAGGAGGTGGGTGGTGGGAGCTGAGGATAGGGCAGTTTCCCAGGAGGTGCCCTGGGCTTCTGTCCTGCAGCCCCAAACTCGCAAATGGTCGGGGGCTGTTGCTGAAGGACACCATTTCCTCACCTTCCATTTTGTTGAACAAAGTGGATAGTTTGCTCTTTCACAAGGAAAACCAAATTATGGGAATTTTGCTTAGAAAAAAACATAATTATTGACCAAACCAGAGCCCTAATTAGACTCAAGAAGGCCTAGATTTGCGTCTGTGATGTCCAGACCTTTGCCTGCATGACCACAGTGTGATATGCTTCCTGAAGCATGGGGTACCCTAGGCCAGCTGTTTGGAGAAAACTCTGATCCCCATCTCACTTTCTGCATAGATGGAGATATGATTCCCATATCATTTTTTGCAACTGTGGAGATACCTACTTCTGGGGAGGAGGGAGGAAGCTTTTTTGTGGCTAAGCCCTTTTTATTGCATCAAGTTGCAGTGTGAAATGCTGTAAATAAGAGCAGGGTGCTCTTCACTTCTGCGTGTGGGTTCCAGTTGATCTCTGGCTTTGTCTTGCCTGGTGGGCATGACCAGGATGTAAACTTGACTTTTGCAAGATGTTGTTTCGCAATGCTGAATTTTACAAAACTCTTCAGACCATCTGTGGCTCAGATGAGCAGCTTGGGATCCAAGTGCTTTTGGGGGTGAGGGCATGCTTGTTGCTTTGCCTTGCTCCAAGTTGGCTCTTGTGTAGAAGTGTAAAGCAAGAAAACTAAAGTGGTACACTTCTGTGCTCGAAGAAGGAACCGTGTTTAAAGAACCGTCTTGATATTTGGTTTTGCCCTTTGGGAAACCTTTGTGGGCAGGAAAGCAGGGCTGTGGGGTTGGGCTTTCACCCCTTGAGCTGGAGGAGAGGTTGGCATCACTGCTTGGTGCTCTCCTGCCACTCGCGCTCTGCCCACCCCATCCCATGCTGCCCTCTGTCTCAGCCTTCATCCCATCTTCCCCACCTCCCTCGTCCTTGTGCCATCCCCCCAGTCCCACCTCAGCTCCATCTGCCATGCCTCATCCATCCAGGTCTCCATTCTCACCCACACTTGTCCCTTTGCCCCATCCCCTCACCCAGCTGGTCACTGGCATCTTTTGGCCTAACCCACCCTCATGTCCCAAGGGACCCCACCCCCGACCTAGCTGCCATCCTTTCTGTGTCAGTCCTGGACCTCATCCACTGTCACAGGCATGATAACACAACTGGAGGTGAGTGCCTGGACATACCACTACAATGACCAAGGGGAGTACACATGGGAGCAGGCCAGGAACTACTGCCAGACCTTCTTCACTGACCTGGTGGCAATCCAGAACAAGCAGGAGATTGAGTATCTTAACAAGAGCCTGCCCTTCTATGGGCGCTACTACTGGATTGGCATCCGCAAACTGGGTGGCACCTGGACCTGGGTGGGCACGAGGAAGGCACTGACGAAGGAGGCAGAGAACTGGGCAGCTGGGGAGCCCAACAATCGACGCTCCAACCAGGACTGCGTGGAGATCTACATCAAGCGGCTGTTGGAGTCGGGCAAGTGGAATGATGAGCCCTGCAACCGGAGGAAAAAAGCACTGTGCTACCGGGGTGAGCCGGGGGGATCGCGGACCAGGTGGGCTGGGGACCTCAGCAGGGTTGCCAGTGGCTTCTGATGACTGTCCTCTGTGTGCACAGCCTCCTGCCAGCCCTTTCCGTGCAGCCAGCATGGCGAGTGCATGGAGACCATTGGGAGCTACCGCTGCGAGTGCTACCCTGGCTTCCATGGCCCTGAGTGTGAAGATGGTGAGCCATCCATCCCCATCCCTCCCTCCCTGCTGGAAAGCCTGAGCCTGGCAGCAAAGTGGGCAGGTTCGCTGTGCTCCTAATGGGCTGGCGGTGCTGTGTCTCTCCCAGTTGTGCAGTGCACCGAGCTCGAATCCAGGGGAGTGCAAATGAACTGCACTCATCCCTATGGACGCTTCAGCTACAACTCCACCTGTGTGTTCGGATGCCAGGAAGGCTTTGGGCGGCAAGGGGCAGGCACACTGCGGTGCCTGCCTTCCCAGCAGTGGTCAGCAGAGCCCCCCATGTGCACAGGTAGGGCCTGCCAGTGGCTGGGGGGCCCAGGGGACGAGTTGGGGCCTGCCAGTGGCTGGGGGTCTCAGGGATGTGGCATTGACACTTTGGGGGGGGGCAGCCCTGCGTGCCTAATACCAAGCAGGGGCTCACTGTGCCCGTGCCCTTCAGGGAAGTAGCTTCTGGTGCCACATGTGGGGAGCAGTTCCCCAATGAGGCTGTGATGGGCAGAGTGGCTGGGGGGCTCGGATAAACCCCCGGCTTGCTCTCCCTGGCTGTCCCAGTGCTCTTAGTCACTGTCCTCAATCCCATCCAGGTGCAAGCACCCTGTGTGCACCAAGTGCAGCAGGAGAACGGTGTCTTGGCACGTCCATCACCCTGCTGGCACCATTTCCATCTCACCAAGCCCACCCAATCCACATTGGGAAGGTGCTGTGCATCTTGGGAGTCCTCAGAGAGGAACGAAGTGGGGCTCCTGTCCCACTGCCACTGGAAGGGCAGGGCTGGGCCACCTTCAGTGGGGGTGAGGATCTGTGAGATGAGGTTAGACATAAGGTGGGAGGGACAGAGCGAGCAGGAAACCACAAAGGACAGAAAGCTGTGTTATGTTATGCTGCAGGGGTAGGGGAAGTCTTCATGTCAGTGGCTTGAGGGTTTGCAGCCAGGTGTCCCACAGAGGTGCTGGCCTTTTTTGGCAGGTGTGAGAGCCCTGCTCCACCTTCCTGTACCACTGAGTAGGACTGCAGCAGCTTTGGCCCTTCATCCTGGGGGCTGCAACCAGGGATAGCGCATGGGATAAACAGGTCTCCAGCAGGGCAGCAGTTTTCCCCCCAGGAAATCATATGGCAGAAAAATCATAGTACCAACAACATTGCTACTGTTTTTAAGGAGGTGAGACTTGTCTGGGTGAGAAAACTAAATCAAAGACATTTCACCATAGATTTGGTTTTGTTTGATTGGGATTCAGCCCTAATCCCTAGATTTAACCTCATCTATCCTGTCTCAGACCTGCTCTCCCATTGCAGCCATCACCTGCCCAGTGCTCAGTGCTCCAGACCGGGGAGAGCTGAACTGCTCCCACCTCCATGGGGACTTCACCTTTGGCTCCATGTGTGCCTTCTCCTGCCAGACGGGGTTTGCACTGATGGGGTCAGAAAGACGTGAGTGCACAGCCATGGGGACCTGGACTGGGAATACCCCACACTGCGAAGGTAGAGTTGCTGCTAGAGCTCAGGATGTGATCAGCCTTGGGGTGACACTAGGATGTTACCCAGCCTCTTGATCCCAGCAGTTTAGTCTCTCAGTCCCCAAGCTCCTGCTTGAAGTGTGCATCTTTACCCTGCAGCCATCACCTGCCCAGAGCTCAGTGCTCCAGACCAAGGAAAGCTGAACTGCTCCCACCTCCATGGGGACTTCACCTTTGGCTCCACATGTGCCTTCTCCTGCCAGACAGGGTTTACACTGATGGGGCCAGAGAGCCGTGAGTGCACAGCAACGGGGACCTGGACTGGAGACTCCCCACAGTGTGAAGGTAGAGTTGTTGCTCAAGGTGTCACAGGCTTTGGCTTGACTCTAGAATGCTCTTGGGTATCTTGATCCTCTCATCCCAAATTTAGCCTTGTAGTTCCCAGGCTCCTGCTTGAAATGCATCTCTATCCCTGCAGCCATCACCTGCCCAGAGCTCAGTGCTCCAGACTGGGGAGAGCTGAACTGCTCCCACCTCCATGGGGACTTTGCCTTCAGCTCCACGTGTGCCTTCTCCTGCCAGACAGGGTTTGCACTGATGGGGCCAGAGAGCCGTAACTGACACGAGGTATAGCTGCTGCTAGAGCTCAGAGTGTCACTGATCTTGGGAAACATTATAGTGTCACCCCAGCTTCTTGGTCCCAACTGTTTAGTCTCCCAGTCCCCAAGCTCCTGCTTGGAGTGTATCTCTATTCCTGCAGCCATCACCTGCCCAGTGCTCAGTGCTCCAGACCGGGGAGAGCTGAACTGCTCCCACATCCATGCGAACTTCACCTTTGGCTCCACATGTATCTTCTCCTGCCAGGCAGGGTTTGCACTGGTGGGGTCAGAGAGCCGTGAGTGCACGGCCATGGGGACCTGGACTGGGAACACCCCACAGTGCAAAGGTAGTGTTGTTCCTCAGTGTGTCTCAGGCCTTGGGGTAACCATGGGATGTTCTCTTATTCCAACAGTTTAGCATCATAGTCCACAGGCTCCTACTTGAAGTGTGCCTATTTACCCTGCAGCTATCACCTGCCCAGTGCTCAGTGCTCCAGACTGGGGAGAGCTGAACTGCTCCCACCTCCATGGGGACTTCGCCTTTGGCTCCACATGTGCCCTCTCCTGCCAGACGGGGTTTGCACCAGTGGGGCCAGAGAGCCGCGAGTGCACAGCAACAGGGACCTGGACAGGAGACTCCCCACACTGTGAAGGTAGAGCTAGTGCTCAAGGTGTCACACGCCTTGGGTTGCCCCTAGGATGTTCTTGGGTGTCTTGGTCCTTTCATTCTAACAGTTTAGTGTCATCGTTCCCAGGCTCCTGCTTGAAGTGTATCTCTATCCCTGCAGTTGTCGCCTGTCCAGTGCTCAGTGCTCCAGACCAAGGAAAGCTGAACTGCTCCCACCTCCATGGGGACTTCACCTTTGGCTCCACATGTGCCTTCTCCTGCCAGACAGGGTTTACACTGATGGGGCCAGAGAGCCTTGAGTGCACAGCAACGGGGACCTGGACTGGAGACTCCCCACAGTGTGAAGGTAGAGTTGTTGCTCAAGGTGTCACAGGCTTTGGCTTGACTCTAGAATGCTCTTGGGTATCTTGACCCTCTCATCCCAAATTTAGCCTTGTAGTTCCCAGGCTCCTGCTTGAAATGCATCTCTATCCCTGCAGCCATCACCTGCCCAGAGCTCAGTGCTCCAGACTGGGGAGAGCTGAACTGCTCCCACCTTCATGGGGAATTCACCTTCGGCTCCACGTGTGCCTTCTCCTGCCAGACAGGGTTTGCACTGATGGGGTTAGAGAGCCGCAACTGCACAGCCATGGCTACCTGGACCGGGAAAACTCCACAATGCAAAGGTAGATCTTGTTGTAGCAGACTTTCCTCAGCATCACATTCCCTTTAGCACCCCAGTCCATGGCAGCTCACGCCCTAGCTCCCCAGCCCACGTCTCCATCCCACCAACATCTGTCCTGTCCTATTGATGCTGCTGCGGTGCTCTATCTCCAGCCATCAGCTGCCCAGAGCTGGACCCCCCCAGCAGAGGTCACCTGAGCTGCTCTCACATGTATGGAAACTTCACATACAACTCCACGTGCACCTTTTCCTGTGAGGAAGGGTTTGTTCAAATGGGAGCAGAGGTGCTCTGGTGTGCAGCCACAGGGAACTGGACTAGGCATCCCCCTGTCTGTGCAGGTATGGTGGGACTCCCTTGGGGGGGTGTTCAGCTTCCTGCAGCACATCTTGAATATTGTTGGGGGTATCCTAGCAGCTTGGGTACTATGAAGTCCTTCCGACACTTTCTGACTTGTGGGTCTGTGGATCTGTTTCAGAGGACGGTGCCCTCTTAAAGCAAGTCCTGGCTTACAGCAGTGGCACGGCTCTGGCAGTAGCTGGCGTCGTGCTTTCTGGGATGCTCATTGCCCTCATTGCCAAGCGGCTCAGTGACAGAGGTACAGAAACACCTCCTGCAGCCCACTGTCACTTTCTCTGGGGGTTCCCAGGGAAGGTGGCTACAGAGTCCCAGGGAAGGGTGGAACGATCAGAAGAGTTTAACGGTGTGACCGCCTCAATCCAATCGTCTTGCTGCAAGGTGTTTGGGTTCTTGGCAGATTGTCCAGCTGAAAGTGTCAGCAACCAGGTCTGGAGGCAAGAGCAGAAAACCACCTTAATTATGAAGGGGAGGAAGGGAAATGCTTCAGCACTCCACCCTTGCTTCATCCCATGCTTGTAAAACTCAGTTCAATTTCAGATGCTGCTGCTGCAGCTTCTCATGTCCTTCACTAAACAGATCTGGTTATTTCTTTTCTATCTGCTCTATCCCTGTGGACATTTCAACACCATTATCAGAGGAGAAGAAGAAGCTCTTGAACCCTACCAGGTGAGAGTTGTGCTCTGGAGGAGGATGGCTCTGCTCTGTGCCCATCACAGCCCTGTGGTCACCCCGCTGTCACGCAGATCTGCCTGTATGAGGCTGTTTTTATATACAGGGCTGATGGGGCTGTGCAAACCCCTGCCCTTCAAACTCCTGCACTCTCCCACAAGGTGACACCCTTGTGTTTGTCTTCCAGTGACCTGGGCTCGCCTGGCATCTTCACCAATGCAGCCTATGATGCCAACCTGTAAGGTGAGCACCAGCAAGATGCTCATAGCACTCCATCCTCCTGCAGTGTGCTGGAAGTGCTGCTACCTGCTTCTGCCGAGAGTCACTTATGGAAAATTCACCTGGGCAGCTATCCTCCTGGCTGGGGTGCTCCCAGGTGCGGACACCCCTTGGGAGGGGAAGGGGGAGACGCGGCGCTTTTGGTGCTGTACCAAAAGGCTCTCTCCTGTGCTTCCAGCCTGGCCCGGACCAAACC
>NW_009938981.1:0-200 GCF_000696875.1 Nestor notabilis | reverse complement strand
GGTTATCTTGCCAGCCCCTGCCGAGGGATCTTCCTGCACCTCCGGGATGGATCCGGGACCATGCGAATGACGACAGGAATGCTGGAGGTTCGCTGATGAGCTGCACACACCATGCGGCTGCCGTTGCAGCGCGGAGAGCTGGTGCACGCCTTCGATGCGCCCAGGTTTTGGCAGGGTGAGGGTTAATCTATCCTCATCCT
>NW_009938980.1:393-2990 GCF_000696875.1 Nestor notabilis | reverse complement strand
CCCCCCAACCCCACCTTGGGCCCCCCCAGGCCCCATCCCACCATGTTGGGTGTCACCTTTGGGTGGGGTTTGGGTGCTATGGGCTGATGTTCCTGCCGGTCGCCGGGTCCATCTCCTTTGGTCTCTTTCTTCTCCTCCCCTCCCTTCCTTCTTTGTCCCTTTGTGTCCCACCTCAGTCACTTACCCGGACGTCTTGCAGTGCGTCAACGTCACCATCTTCTCCACGGCCGAATGCCACCGCTTGTACCCCGGTTCCATCACCGACAACATGCTGTGCGCCGGGAGCCTTCAAGGTGGGAGGGACTCATGTCAGGTACGGAGCAGAACCCATTGGACCTGCAGGAACCAGCTCCATGGCCCCCTGAGGTCCATCTCCATGGGCACCTTGAGGTCCATCTCCATGGGCATCTTGAGGTCCATCTCTATGGCCTCCTGAGGTCCATCTCTATGGCCTCCTAAGGTCCATCTCTATGTCCTCCTGAGGTCCATCTCTATGGCCTCCTGAGGTCCATCTCTATGGCCTCCTAAGGTCCATCTCTATGTCCTCCTGAGGTCCATCTCTATGGCCTCCTGAGGTCCATCTCTATGGCCTCCTAAGGTCCATCTCTATGTCCTCCTGAGGTCCATCTCTATGGCCTCCTGAGGTCCATCTCTATGGCCTCCTAAGGTCCATCTCTATGTCCTCCTGAGGTCCATCTCTATGGCCTCCTGAGGTCCATCTCTATGGCCTCCTAAGGTCCATCTCTATGTCCTCCTGAGGTCCATCTCTATGGCCTCCTGAGGTCCATCTCTATGGCCTCCTAAGGTCCATCTCTATGTCCTCCTGAGGTCCATCTCTATGGCCTCCTGAGGTCCATCTCTATGGCCTCCTAAGGTCCATCTCTATGTCCTCCTGAGGTCCATCTCTATGGCCTCCTGAGGTCCATCTCTATGGCCTCCTAAGGTCCATCTCTATGTCCTCCTGAGGTCCATCTCTATGGCCTCCTGAGGTCCATCTCCATGGGCATCCTGAGGTCCATCTCCATGGACTCCAAGGGGAGTTGAAGAAGCCAATGGGGGGTCTTCAACCCGACAAGGGTTGGTCAATGCAAGAGGGGTTGCCCAAGGGGGTTGCCCAACCCAATGAGGGTGGTTGACCCAAGTGGTTGACCACGTTGGAGTTGACCTCCCAACGATGAGCACCCAACCCAACCCCACTTGAGGCCAAGCTCATGGGCTTGGTGAACCCATGGAAGATGACCTCCGCCATGGGGCTGACACCCCCTTTCTCCATAGGGGGACTCTGGAGGACCTCTGGTTTGCAACAAGACCCTCCAAGGCATCGTGTCCTGGGGCATGGAGAAGTGCGGCCAACCCAAGCGCCCCGGGGTCTACACCAAGGTCTGTAGATACGCCCAATGGATCCATAAGATCATGAAGGACAACTGAGGGGACCTCCTCCACCAGCTCCAAATGCCAGAGAAGGGGGAGATCCGAGGACCACGGGGCCACCAGAAGCTGTGGGTGAAGCTGGTGAGATGTGGGGTAGGAAGACACCAGAAATTAAAGCCTTTGTGATGATCGCTTTGGTCCTTTCAACCTCACGTTAGACGAGAAGATCAAGCCCAACGTGGTGCTTCTCTCCCGTGGTCACCCACCACGGCCCCAGTGAGCGGTGGTGCTGGTGCTGCTGGTGGGCTTCAGGTTGGGGTCACCACCAGCTTTCCAGCCCTGGTCTCCTCATCCAGCATCTCCAAGGGGTTGTGGTGGCACCAAGGACATGGTGGTCGACGAAGGGGCTCCAAGGCATGTAGAGGCTGGTCCACTCAAGCGGGGTCTATCTACTAGGAGATGCCCAGTAGGAATGAAGATCCCAACAAGGGTCATCCTGTCAATGGGGGTCAATGGTGGTTGGTCAACCCCATGAGGGGCAATCAACCAATGGTCAACCTAATGAGGGGCAACCAACCAATGGTCAACCCAATGAGGGGCAACCAACCAATGGTCAACCCAACGAGGGGCAACCAATGGTGGTTGGTCAACCCAAGGAGGATCAACCAACCAATGGTCAACCCAATGAGGGGCAACCAATCAATGGTGGTCAACCCAGAGGCTCAACCAATGGTTGGTCAACCCAATGAGGATCGACCAACGGTGACTGGTCAACCCAAGGAGAAGCAACCAACCAATGGTCAACCCAATGAGGACCAACCAATCAATGGTGGTTGGTCAACCCAATGAGGGGCAACCAATGGTCGTTGGTCAACCCAATGAGGCTCGACCAATGGTGGTTGGTCAACCCAATGAGGATCAACCAACCAATGGTCAACCCAATGAGGACCAACCAATCAATGGTGATTGGTCAACCCAATGAGGGGCACCCAACCGATGGTGGCCACTTGGTGGCCACCCATAGGTGCTGCTGGAGGGGCCACATCTCCATCCTGCCCCACATGGGGGTCTCCAGAGATGGGCCCCATCGAGATGGGTGAGGAGAAGACACCCCCATTGGTTGAGCTCTTCTTAAGTCCCACCCACCCCAAAGCGGGGCCACGCCATTGGCTGAGCCCTGTCCAAGACCCACTCAGCCTAAATGGGGGCCACGCCATTGGCTGGGG
>NW_009938980.1:0-328 GCF_000696875.1 Nestor notabilis | reverse complement strand
CTTCCCCACCCCCAGCCAATCACAGCCCAGGCTCGGGTGCCCTTGGCGAGGCCCCTAAAGCCTCATTAGCGTTAATGAGCCATCCCATAATAGGCGCCCGGCCCCACACCCAGGGCGAGGCCTTAATCCAGCCTTAATGGGGCAGCACCCGCCCCACACGTCGCCCCATAGATAGACCCAGGGACCTGCTTTGACCCATAGATGGACCATTGGGACCTTCTTCACCCCACTGATAGACACAGGCACCCACTTCACCCCATTGTCACCCCACAAGTGACCCCATTGTCACCCCATAACCATCCCCCCTATGGGACCCCTTTGTTGCCCC
>NW_009938979.1:0-246 GCF_000696875.1 Nestor notabilis | reverse complement strand
CCCGCGGCCGGCCAGCAGGGATGTGCGGCAGGAGTACAGCAGAGCCGTGCCCAGCGTAGTCACCTAGATGTCCTCTTTCTTCTAGCAGCAGCCTGTGTCCGAGAGTATCCGGCGTCTCCGAGCAGGCACCATGGAGGCATCCAGCAGGACCCCTGCCAGCCCGACCCGCAGAGTCCAGACCATCATCCAGGTGAGCACATGGGGCCACAGGCCCGGGAGCCCTCCTCTGCCACAGCCAGCCCTGCC
>NW_009938978.1:26201-26402 GCF_000696875.1 Nestor notabilis | reverse complement strand
AGGAGCATGAAGTGAAGAGATCACTGCAGTGCTCAAGATGAACTCCTCTTTGGTTGGCAACCAGAGTGGCCGGCCGTTCTGTCTCCTGGCCATTAGCTATTTGGAGACCATCAATTTTTGCCTCCTGGAAGTGGTTATTATTGTGTTCCTCATGGTGCTGATTATTTCGGGCAACATCATTGTGATATTTGTCTTTCACTG